>NW_011494928.1:2692164-2719207 GCF_000754665.1 Bison bison bison
ATAGCCTCCATATAACAAGCATGTCTCATTCCCACTGGCGCCTCTCACAGAAGAGGCTCCCTGAAGAGGGGGTGAGGGCTGCGAAAGCCTCCCAACCCCTTTCAAGAACACAGTTACTTCTCACTTAGAAAGAGCTTCCGTGACAAATGAGCCTGTGGAACAGCCTGACCTGAAAGTGAAGGCGTCAGATTTGTGTGTTAGGCACTCGCTGGTGTGACACGCTGACCCTGAGTCAGTAGGACTCAGAGCAGGCTCCTCTCTGTTCCCCCCGATCACCTCACCCACCAGTGCATTCACACATCTCCATGTCCCCTTTGCTCACACGTCTCTCTCTCTCTCTCTCTCTCTCTCACACACACACACACACACACAATGAGCCCAAGGCCTGACCCAGATGCTAAAGCTGCTCAGTGTATTTCATTCTTGGATAGGCAGAAAAACTCATGTCAGTAAAAGGTCATGCTGAAATTCAACACAGAATACTGGCACTGCAGAGAGCCTTCTCGTAGAATCAGAGCACCATCTCAAGGCATCGTCCTAAGAGATTCAGAGACAGGAAATGAGGGATGGAATGGGGCACAGAACCACGTGTTCTGAGTTTCCCAGGAGGTTCTGATGGGCAGCTAAGGAAGGGAAGTTACTGATTCTGTCCCTGGAAGTTCCTTTTTTTTAAATCTATCTACCTCTCTGCCTAGTTGGCTGTGCCAGGTCTTTATAGCATGTGGGGCCTTCGGTCTCTGCTGCAGCATGCAGGATCTGTGAGCTGCGGCATGCAGAACCCTCAGTTGCAGCATATGGGATCTAGTTCTGTGATCAGGGATTGAACCCCAGGCCCCCTGCGTTTGGAGCACAGAGTTTTAGCCACTGGACCACCAAGGAAGCCCCCTACCCTGAAACTCTTGATGGCAGTCTTTCCCCACCATCTCTGACAGTAACTCATTTTTATATGCAGAAGTGCCTAGCACTGCACCATTCACATGGAGGAACTCAGAAAATGGCTTTAACTGAGCACTAAAGACACACGCCTCCTCCCCACCCGCAGATACTCTCCCCACACACAAAACAGTACCTCCTAAACAGCCACGTCTAAGCCTGTAGCAAAACTGAGGATCAGAATATGAGTGATCTCCCTTTCCCCAGCAGCTTTTGTCCACTGACTGCTAATGAGCCTCCAGTTTTAGTTTTTGTTTTAGGCCAGGTGCTTAGGTGGACAGCAGGGCTTCTGAAGCAGAAGGCAGGTCTTTCCCATGAAGTCACTCTGTCTAGTGGGAAAATACAGACCTGTGAGCAAAGAAGTGTAGTAAAAGGCCTAGAATGGTAGTGTGGTGGAGTATACTTGTGCTGGTAGTATTTATCAGCCCCCTAACCCTGGGAGAGAGGGTCACCTCTCCAACACCTGAGCTCAGTTTGGAAAATCTGTGGATGAAGCAGAAAGGTGGGGGCACATTCCAGGAAACTTTCATGGAAAGGCAGATCATTGGTGCAAGGGGAGTGTGTGTTTCCCTCCCATGGGAGTGTGGACGGATGAGAGTGGAGTGAGTGGGGTTCAAACCACGTCCCTCTGTTTGGAGCTCAAACCTAGGCACGCCTCATGAAACCTGGACCCTGTCAAACCTCAGATTGGAAATTGAACCCTCTGTCTTTATAAAACTCACTCACATGGTATCTGGACTTAACTAAAGTTCCGGTTCTTTATGTCTCAGTGTAGAAGGAATTCAGCAAGAGACAAAGTGACAAGTAAGAAGTAGATTTAATTATTAATGCAGGATGTTTGTGAAGGATACAAGCAGGCAGGCAAGGGAACTCTGCCTCAAGAGCTAAGTGGGAAAGCAGATTTATGTAGAGAGAGACACATTCCACAGAGAGAAGGCAGTCCATCTCAGAAGGCAGCAGAGACCTTGAAATTAGTTCGAGAGACTTCCAGTGGTTAGTTTTTACAGGCCAAGTAATTTCATGGGCTAACAAGTAGGAAGATTATTCCGACTACCTGGCGGGGATTTCCACAACTGGGTCACACCCACTCTTTGGCCTTTTATGATCAGTGAGGCTGTGAGTGTGTCATTCAGCATGCTAATGCCTTACAATGAGCCTATAATGAGGCTCAAGTTCTACTGGAACTCAGATCTTCCTAACCCTAACCCTAACAGCCATGTTACTTTTAGTAGGATTCTATTTTCAAGGCCATGGGGAGCCATTTAACCCCACTGTAGTCTTTTTTTTGTTTGTTTTTTTTGGCTTTCTCTTTGCCAACAAAGGTCCATCTAGTCAAGGCTATGGTTTTTCCAGTGGTCATGTATGGATGTGAAAGTTGGACTGTAAAGAAGGCTGAGCACCGAAGAATTGATGCTTTTGAACTGTGGTGTTGGAGAAGACTCTTGAGAGTCCCTTGGACTGCAAGGAGATCCAACCAGTCCATTCTGAAAGAGATCAGCCCTCGGACTTCTTTGGAGGGAATGATGCTGAAGCTGAAACTCCAGTACTTTGGCCACCTCATGCGAAGAGTTGACTCATTGGAAAAGACTCTGATGCTGGGAGGGATTGGGGGCAGGAGGAGAAGGGGACGACAGAGGATGAGATGTCTGGATGGCATCACTGACTCGATGGACGTGAGTCTGGGTGAACTCCGGGAGTTGGTGACGGACAGGGAGGCCTGGCGTGCTGCTATTCATGGGGTCACAAAGAGTCGGACACGACTGAGTGACTGAACTGAACTGAACTGAACTGAAAATCCCATGGGCAGAGGAGCCTGGTGGGCTGCAGTCCATGGGGTCACTAAGAGTCGTACAAGACTGAACGACTTCACTTTCATTTTTCACTTTCATGCATTGGAAAAAGGAAATGGCAACCCACTCCAGTGCTCTTGCCTGGAGAATCCCAGGGACAGGGGAGCCTGGTGGGCTGCCATCTATGGGGTCATACAGAGTCGGACACGACTGAAGCGACTTAGCAGCAGCAGCAGGAGCAAAATCATGTACTCTATCCACTACTGGAAAATAAACACATGAATGCCTCAGCGGATTTTGATGACATACCTTTTCCATATTTCATGCACTTCACCAGCACTGAGAGTGAGCTTTTCTCTTCTCTCATTGATCAGCATAGGTCAACAGCCCAATCAGAGGGTCTTATTTTCAGGGACAGTGTGGAATAAAGAAATGGAATGTAAATTTGACCTCCTAATTGCCATTTAAGAATAATCATGATAAAATCTGCAAAAGACAAATTGAATGGCCTTGAAAGTTTTGTCTTCTCCTTCCCTTTTCTTTGTCTCTCTGCTCAAAGGGATGATTCATTTATGAGAAATGCCATTCATAGGAAAGAATGTTATTTCCAATGCAGAACTTATTTTGTGTAAAGATTTAAACAAATGAAGAGATAAAGCTACAGCATGAGATATTTCATATATTAGGTATTAAAGAAAAAAGAACTTGTTTTGTGTAAAGATTTAAACAAATAAAGCAATGTGATAAAGCTACACCATGAGATCTTTCATATATGAGTAAATTTGAAATAATTATGTGTACAAGTAGTCATTGCAAAAATAACATTCTTTGTCAGTATAACCAAAATATTATATAAGCGTAAAAAAGTTAAATAAGAAAGTTCTGTTTCATAGCCTGAATCTAATCAGCAATCTATTAATTGTTCAAGAACTCTAAAATCTTCAATGAGGTTTCTATGGCAGAATTTCAGTTATATATGCAAATAAATTATTGAAATTCCTCATTACCAGAAAAACAATTGTTCTTTAGTGAGGTTCCACATCCCCAAAGTGATTAAAATACCTCAACAGTGGAAAGCAGAACCCAGAAACAAATTTTTTGGGTTTTCTTTGTCAGTTTTATTTTGTTCAGAGTAATTCTGAAACCATCTGACTGTCGCTGAGGACTGGTGAGTTATACTGTTCCCCATGGCTTTTGCTTTTCCTTTAACTGGACTTGCTTCCCACACTCAGTAAGCTGCTTGCCCCAGATATTTACAAGTCAAATATTCTCATTTCTACACAGGTCTGATTACAACAACTTCAAGGAAATTGGATCGAGAACAGCAGGCAGAACATTTTCTGGAGGTAAGCGCATAGAGGGAGCTGATATTCATTAAAACTGACTTTCCCTCAACTACTTTAACCTTCCACGTGAACTGGAGCTTGAACGTGTGTGAACAGTGGGTTGCAAAGTGAAGCTATTTCTCTTGGGCTGATTGGTTCTGAAGATGGAGATTTCTGGTGCCTTCCTGTGAATGCACTCTGGTGTGCCAAGAGTGGATGGTGGGACCTTTGCCCTTCCTGAAAAGCAAGCAGATGTATTGACATCTCTGCCTTGACTTTGGGCTCTTTGTCAATAATCAGAAAAGAAAGTTCAGGAGCAGAGACTTGTAAGCCATCGTGGCCTCAGATGTGAAAAGAGAGAGAGAGCACGACGAAGTGCAGCAATTAGCCTGAAGCACGCCCTTTGTGAAGAAGGGCACTGCCAGGCTTCTCATTTCTTTTCTTGGGAGAGACCAAGGAAGGGAAAGCTGGCTGATTCACAGCCAGAGAGGACTCTTTCTGAAACCATAAATTGTGCTCCTATAATTCATTAAGACAGAAGCAGCAATATAAACTGTAAGAGCATTATTTCTGGAGGAAAAAAACACAAAAACATAAGGCAAGGGATGAGAAAATAGATATGAAAGAGTCTTTTGGAACATTCTTTCCATACATATCAAGTTTCTTTATTGGGAAGCTTGAAGCCTGGGTACTATGTATGATGCTGTGATTTAAGTGTGACAGTCTCGATACTGAGCGGATGATGATGCTTAGAAGGTAGAGTTCTGTTATATTGTGTCTTTGCTGCTAAAATGATCTGTCAGTCCCAGGAACCACTCACTGGAATCCACCATCCTGTATACGCACATACACACACACACACACCTCACATCTCTCCTGATAGTCTCCTTTAAGTCAGTTCTCCAGTAATGATTTATTTAAAGAACACTGGACTAGGAATCAGTGCCTTGGGTCCTAGGACTTCCCTGCCATGATTAGCTTGGAGCCTTAGAAGCCATTCAGCTGCCCTGGACCTCAGTTTCCCCTACTGTGAAATATGGCAAGTAACTGCTACTCCATATACCTCAAAAAATCATTATTAGGATCAAACCTGACCTTTTATATCAAAGTATTTTTAAAACTCTTACAGCATTACACCTAATAAAAGATTATTATTATTATGCAGCGCTATGATAACCCTTTTAAAACATTGCTATCATCACATAAAGATAAAAGACTCCAGGCTGCCAAAAAATAATTATTGTAATTCTTTTTTCAAAATCATCCTAATGGGCTCCAGTATGTACCTGGTCCAAAAATAGAATAGGTTTGCCAGAATAATAGCCTTTATATTATATTCATGGCCCTCTTTCCTCTGCAGCAGAGGCCAGGCCTCCTGGAGGGGCTGGGTTCTCAGATAGTTGAACCTATTACTTCCCAGCAGGGAAGAGGGACGGTGTCTCATTAGCTGGGAAATCTGCTGGGATCACTTACTGCCTTGTCCCTGGAAAGGCAGTGTCCTGGGGGTATGTGGGGTGGTGCAGAGTGTGACTCTAGGGAGAAGAGGCAAAAGTGTTTTCCAGGCATTCGAATTCACTCCCAAAGGAATCCTTAACAGTTCCCCATCCTTTACAGACTTACATGAATACCAACCCAACACTTTGGGCCTTTGGACTAACAGGTTAAAATTGTTGTGGTTTTCATTATTATCATATGGTGTCACAATGCCCGACCTTTCCTAAAGACTCAGCTTCATCTGCACACTCCAGGACAGACAGAGCTCCAGGGCAGAAGGAGCCAGCAGCACTGTGCTTAGCTGTTTCTCCAGGGCTGAGCTGCGTACCAGGGGTACAGAATGTGCGGTGAGGATGAGCAAGCAGGCAGGTGATGAGTGAATGCTGTCACTGCCGACACAAGCTCTCTGGGCCGCTCAAAGAAGGCTCCATAGCAGTGCCTGTAAAAGAGGAGCAGGTAGGCAACATGCAGCGGAGCGATTGGGAGGGCCTCTTTGAGGAGGTGACGTTTGGTGACAGGAATCCAAGCTTCTGTTGGAGACACCGAACCAAGCCAGTGTGACTGAGGTTGTAAAGTTAGAAGGCTGTAGAGGTGGTAGGAAAGCAAGCTGGAAAACACAAATAGGGCTTCGGTAAGGATTCTGAACTTCCTCCCAAGTTTGGTGGCAAGCCATGAAGCAGGGAGAAGGGGTGGGGCGTGATAGGGTTGGCAGAGGGAGAGACTGCGGGTCAGACAGGGGCTGGGCCAGGGCCTTCGTAGCTGGCAGACTGGGGAAGGGGGTTCTCTCAGAAGGACCCAGGTGAGAGATGATGAGGACTTGGATGAAGGTCTCATACAAATCCCATTATGGTTCTAGCCAACTAAGAGCATAAGGCTTTTCTGAAGTTCCCGGGGTAGAATTTGAATACCTGCAGGTCATCAAGCTTATGCTAATTTGCCCTCCAGCTCTGCCCACTTACCAGTATTCCCCATTAGAGGTGCTCTTCAGTAAACGCTCTTCCAGAGGTTTTCAAAAACCGCTTGAGTACCTGTCTCCCTCTTTCTGTCTCTCTTCTTCTTTTTTCTCTCTCTCTTTCGCACATAACACTCTTCCTTTCACTTCCTAAATTATAAAATTCTTACTCACATTTCTGTATAATATTTCTGCGACCATTTGAATGCCATTTCTTCCCTTGTTCTGATTGGATCATGGAAAGAATATTGCTTTAACTCAGCCCTGCAAGAAGAATGAATAAAATAATATCATTCAGAGTGCAGAAGAGAGTTCTCTGCTGTACACAAATTTTTGTAACTGCCAATACATTGTGTGAGTTTTAAGTCTGGCCTGTGAGTAATTAACCTCCTAGAAGGTCTTTAATCGCCAAGATAACCCTATGCTCCTCTTTAAACTCATAGTAACCTGTGGCTCTATTTCATCTTTTTCCTCTCCAATCAAGTAAATTGGACTCTTCTTGAAAGGCTCTGTTTAGAAGCTGACTTGGGAGATACACTTCTGAATAGGAAACCAGGAGGGCATTAATGATTTGTTTATAGTGTGCTGGCCCTGTTACGGAAGGCACTTTAATTGCATACTGCTGGTACTACGCCTGTACTTTAATTTCGGATATTTACCTTGACTGTGTATACACTGCAGGGCTTCCCAGGTGGCGCTAGTGATAAAGAACCTGCCTGTCAATGCAAGAGACTCAGGTTCAATCCCAGGGTCTGAAAGATCCCCTGGAGAAGGAAATGGCAACGCACAGTATTCTTGCCTGGAGAATCCCATGGACAGAGGAGCCTGGCGGGCTACAGTTGTCCACAAAGAGCTGGACATGACTGAAGCGACTTAACGTGCATGCACACACACTGTCAAGGTTTTGGAGTTTATAGAACATTTGCCTTAAATCTGAGACTATAAGAAGGAATTGTCATTATGCTAATCAAAGGGACTTGCTAAAGAAACAAGAGCAGCAAAGGACTATAGAAAAATTCACAAGTACAGCTGAAACTACTCTAGTGAGCTCTAAGTTTTACCTCTTGCCTAATCAAGAAATATGTGAAAATATTGGCATGATATTTTCTCCCTACTATGAAATGCAAAAATCTGGAATTTTCAGCTCATTTATTCAAAGTCATATACATCCCTTGATAGCCAGTTATGACTGCTGTGGAGGTAGAAGGCTAATTCCAGCAAATAGATGCACAAAGTTGAAAATGATGCATAAACTAAACTGTGAATTAACGTTTTACCTTAATGGCTATGACTTTAGCCTTGATTACCTCGTTATCAAAAAGGCAGCTGTGAAATAAAGAAACACATTAATTCTTTCTTATAATTACTTGTATAGATTTTTTTCTTCACCTACCATATTTAATCTCTTTATAGCATGAAACTTGATTTATCAAGATAGAGAATGGAAGTGGTGTGGAAAAGCGTGGGTGATCCATTCAGTCAGTCCTGAGATTATTGTGGAGACTGCTCACAGAGTCTAGACAGGCTATCACACTCTCTGAATCCCCTTTCCTTCATCTGTTAAGTGGGAATGATGGTTTTTACCATCAGTTCAGTTCAGTTCAGCCACTCAGTCGTTTCCGACTCTTTGTGACCCCAAGGACTGCAGCACGCCATGCCTCCCTATCCATCACCAACTCCCAGAGCTTACTGAAACTCATGTCCATTGAGTTGGTGATGCCATCCAACCACCTCATCCTCTGTCGTCCCCTTCTCCTCCCGCCTTCAATCTTTCCCAGCGTCAGGCCTTTTCTGATGAGTCAGCTCTTTGCATCAGGTGGCCAAAGTATTGGAGCTTCCACTTAGTCATCAGTCCTTGTAATGACTATTCAAGACTGAATCCCTTTAGGATGGACTGGTTGGATCTCCTTGCAGTCCAAGGGACTGTCAAGAGTCTTCAACATCACAATATGAAGGCACCAATTCTTTGGTGCTCAGCCTTCTTTATGGTCCAACTCTCACATCCATACACGACTACTGGAAAAACCAGAGCTTTGACAAGACGGACCTTTGTCAGCAAAGTGATGTCTGCTTTTTAATATGCTGTCTAGGTTTGTCATAGCTTTTCTTCCTATTAAAAAAGCAAGCATTTTTTGATTTCATGACTGCAGTCATCATCCACAGTGATTTTAGAGCCCCCAAAAATAAAGTCTGTCACTGTTTCCATTGTTTCCCCATCTATTTGCTATGAAGTGATGGGAGACCAGATGCCATGATCTTCGTTTTTTGAATATTGAGTTCTAAGGCAGCTTTTTCACTCTCCTCTTTCACCTTCATCAAGAGACTCTTTAGTTCCTCTTCGCTTTCTGCCACTAAGGTGGTGTCATCTGCATATCTGAGATTATTGATATTTCTCCTGGCAATCTTGATTCCAGCTTGTGCTTCATCCAGTCTGGCATTTCGCATGATGTACTCTGCATATAAGTTAAACAAGCAGGATGACAATATACAGCCTTGATATACTCTTCCAATTTGGAACCACTCCATTGTTCCATGTCCGGTTCTAACTGTTCCTTCTTGACCTGCATACAGATTTCTCAGGAGCCAGGTCAGGTGGTCTGGTATTCCCATCTCCTGAAGAATTTTCCAGTTTGTCATGATCCACACAGTCAAAGGCTTTAGCATAGTCAATAAAGCAGAAGTAGATGTTATTCTGGAATTCTCTTGCTTTTTCAATGATCCAGCGGATGTTGGCAATTTGATCTCTGGCTCATGTGCCTTTTCTAAAACCAGCCTGAACATCTGTAAGTTCTCGGTTTCTAACATAGGGTTGGTGTAAAGAGCATATGAAGTTGCATCACCCACTCGATGGACATGAGTTTGAGCAAACTCCAGGAGTAGGTGATGGACTGGGAAGCCTAGCATGCTGCAGTCCATCAGGTCGCAAAGAGTCAGACATGACTGAATGACTAAACAGCCAAGTTCGTCTTGCTCCTTCCATGATAGGGCAAAGAATCAAGGGATAACATGTGGTTGGGGCAAGGAATAGTGACTTTATTTGGAAAGCCAGCAGAGATAAGAGGATGGTAGACTAGTATCCCAAAGATACATTTTACCCCAGTTAGAATTCGGTTTTCTTTTGTACTGTAAGGGGTGGGGTATGGTTGGTTGCTGGTTGCTGCAAACCTGGTTTCAGAATCCTTAGTTATTGTAGCTGTCCACATAGGTCAGGTCACAAGTCCCTGTAATCTTCCAACAGGACAAATGTTATTCTCTGTTCTGAAAATTTATCTCTATGTGAATGGGAAAGTGTTATACTCTTAAAGGTCAGAGGCTTTGGAATGGGCTGTCCTATCTATTTCAAACTGTAGGCAACATTCTAAACTTATAGCAAGAGCAATGGAATACAAAGGTTAAAGTAAAAGAAACAGATCTCATATGGAGTCAGATTTGTTCTTCCAGATTACAGAATGACAAATGAAAGGTACCGAAGATGATGTCTGTCAGATAGTGTATTCCAGGAAAGTGGAATATGGGGGTCAGTGTTGTCGGTGCCCATCGACTGTCTTATTTGTCTTTCTGTTCAGAGCATCTAGTTCAGTACCTGAGAACCATGGGACTCCCAATAAAGGGTGTGTGAATGAGTGATTACTCTAAGACACCATTATTTTCCCTCTCCATGAGACCGCAGAGGTGGGTATCAGCACCGGGGAGAGTGCGTAGGCTTGCAGACAGAAGGGACAGAATATTCTGCCTCTCTCCATCTGCTTTGCTAAATTAAATTAACTCTGATCCTCCATTTTGTCATCTGTAAAATGTGTATACCAAGTTGCTTCAGTCGTGTCTGACTCTTTGCAACCATATGGACTGTAGCCCACCAGGCTCCTCTGTCCATGGGATTCTCCAGACAAGAATACTGGAGTGGGTTGCCATGCCCTCCTCCAGGGGATCTTCCCAACCTAGGGATCTAAGCTGGGTTTCCTGAATTGCAGGCATATTGTTTACCATTTGAGCCTCCAGGAAAGCCCATAAAATGGGGACACAATTTAAAAAATAACTTCTGGCTGCTTTGGAGCTTTGGTGCTGTGTGCAGGCTTTATCTAGATACGGCGAGTGGAGGCTAATTTCTAGTTGTGGAGGATGGGCTACTCATCGCGGTGACTTCTCTTGTTGCGGAGCACAGTCTCTAGAGAGCATGGGCTTCAGTAGTCGTGGTGAACAGGTTCAGTTGTTCCATAGCGTGTGGAATCTTCCCAGACCAGGGATCAGACCAGTGTCCCGTGCGTGGGTAGGCAGATTCCGAACCACTGGACCACCAGGGAAGCCGGTGCACAGACACTTTAGACCACTGTTCGCCCCTCCCTCTTCCCTTGCCTGCTCTCCTTGTCCTCAGTAAAGGCTTTGTCAGTTCCCTGTCTTCTTTTTAGTACTGGTTGCAGTATTTGAATAGCTTATAGCAGTTGATTATTCTTAAAAGATATATCTATTTAAAGAATCCTATTGTCCCGGCCTAATTATGTGTGAATCTTTATCTCAATTGCTTAAAGAATGTGACTTTGCCTCTCTTTTGATCTTTAAATGCTCCTCTGTTCAGGGGTGGATGGCTCTGATAAAAGTCTCTGGAAGAGCACAGAGAGAGTATTTTATTTGCAAATGAAAAAGATGACAAGGCCCAGTAACCAGTATAAAGACAGAGAGTGAGAAATTGCATTGTCTGTGTGGGTATATCTGGAAGAAGCTCAGAGAAGGTGGTGAGATTTTATAGTGCAGACGGTATAAATAACAGAACACATTACGGAGGAATATGCTAGATCTATAGGAATGTAAATTATTTAGTATCTGTCTCTTTAGCATACTCATCCATCGTCCTTGGTACGCTGAATCTCCTGCGACTATTTTTTCTTCCTGTCTGAAATTCTCATCCTTTTTTATAGTTGTATTTTCTGAGGGGAAAAAAAAATATTGCTCTTCTGTAAGTTTTTATAATATTTCCTCTTGCCTTGGGATGCAAATTGATTTCTTTAGTGAGTGTACATCCTTAGTGGTTTCTTACTTTGGTAAGCAGCTGCTTTTGAAATGACGGTAATTTCTGGTGGTGAAGAGTTGCAGGTCTATTTCAACCCATTAAGCCGTCCATATTTTGATAACTTAACTCCTAGTGAAATGGCCGTTTGTCTCATTAGGCTCTTTGCCACCGTCAAAAAACTTTGCAGGAAGTACCTGTAGGCCATCAAAAAAGCTGTGTGTCTGTGCACACAGACAGCGCCTGCAGCAGGCATGGGTCTCTAAAGGAGAGTTGGTTGTGACTTTTGTTTTCCAGAACTCCCAAAACAGCCCCAGAACCCTCTCTTCCTGTTCTTTACTTCTAGAACTGTGCCTTCACCAGTCTTCGTTGTTCTTTGTATGTATCAACTTCCGTGAAGTTAATGGAAACTCAATTCCGTGTTTTCTCCTTTCTTAAATGCTTATTCTGAGCCTGGTATTGGGCTAGCACCAAGGTCCTGTTACTGGAGTTAGCCTGTTTTTCCCACTGGATGTTTGTTTCTTTGCCTTTCACGCTGATCTCTGTTAGAGATTACACTGCCAATCGTTCATGAACTACTACAATTAGCTTCTGTCTTGCAGTCGAGGGGCTGTGTTTCATTCATGTCATCCCAACTGCTTCTCTCCTGTTTAGAAACTGAGATGCAGAAACTGAGACCTGGAAAAGAGGAGAGAGATCCAAGGTCACACAGTCACTTCGTAGTGATGTCCCGCATAGGTCTTCCGCACTCTACAGGACATATACAGCCCTGCACATCCGTCAGTGTGTTAAAGTGTGGCAAATCAAATCATCTTTCCCTTACTCTCATTTTATAACAGATTTACCCAACAGTCAGCTCAGTGCCCCCCTCAAGGATCAGGGTACAGATGTAGGGGAAGAGGAGGTTTTCTGTTCTATTCTTTGGTCATCTTTTCACCAGCCCCTCTGCTGTTTGCTCCTCAGAGTGGCAGGCCCCGCATTGGACAGGGCTCACTCTGTCACTGGCCCTGCCCCCAGCTCCAGGACAGAGTCCATCTGAGAGGATGCTGTGCCCCTGTGGCGAGTGCTGCCTGGACTCTAGCTGAAGGGTGACTGTATGCCAACTGTTTCGGACCAAATCGTAACCCCTTACAATTCTTATGTTGGGGGATTCCCTGGTGGTCCAGTGGTTGAGACTCCGTGCTTCCAAAGCAGGGGACTCCAGTTCGATCCCTGGTCAGGTAACTAAGATCCCACTTGCCACACAATGTGGCCAAAGGATAAAAATGAATAAATAAATGTTAAGAAGGTGTGAAGGCGAGAGCCAAAAGAAGAGCTTAATAAAAAAAAAAAAAAAAATTCGTATGTTGAGGCTTGAATCCCCACTACCTCAGAACAAGACTATTTGGAGTCTTTAAAGAAGTAATTATATTGAAGTGAGGCCTTTAGGGTAAGCCCTAATCCAGTGTGACAGATGTCTTTACAAGAAGAGGACATTTGGACACAGACACACCCACAGGGAAGACCATGGGAAGACAGAAAATGACCAGCTGCAAGCCAAGGAGAGAGGCCTCAGGAGGAGACAATCTGCTGACTCCTTCCCTGTATACTCCAGAAACCGAGTGCCCCTAGAACTGAGCTCCTCTGCTGAGGTTACAATCAACCTCTCTATCCAAATCTTCATCTCCTCTCTTTTCCTGAACCTGTTCCCCACAACACTGAGGAGTATCAAAGAAAAGACGGCATTGAAACTATATACAAGCCCCTGTGCGCTTTTCCAAAAGTCATTTTTATTTATTTATCATTAGTTTGATTTTGGCTGGGCTGGGTTTTCATTGCTGGACGTGGACTTTCTCTAGTTGCAGCAAGTGGGTGTCTCACCGCGGCGGCTGCTCCTGTTGCAGAGCACAGGCTGCAGGGTGTGAGGCCTTTAAGGGTGAGCAGGCTCTAAGGCACGGGCTCAGTATCTGTGGGCACACGGGCTCAGTACCTGTGGGTACAGGGGCTTAGTTGCCCCACAGCATGTGGGATCTTCCCGGACCAGGGATCAACCCATGTTCCCTTGCTGGCAGGTGGATTCTTAACCACTGGACTATCAGGGAAGCCCCACTGTATTCTTTTGAAGGAAAAGGCTTTTGCCTTAGTCTCCTAGGCCTCCCTTGGGTCTCCAAAGACTGGTTCAATAGTCAATGATTAGGAAATGTGAAGATGCACAATAGAAACAGAGATGGTTGATGATGCTCGAAACTTCACCTTGATGCCAGCCAATCCGAGGACTGTGCACCAGCTGCCTTTAAAGTCTCTTCCCTGAAATCCATCAAAGATTTCCATGTCTTCTGAGCGTGAGCTGCCTGTTCTCCTTGCTGGGTGCCCTGCAGTAAAGGCTGTACTTTCCTTCAACGCCACCCAGGGTGTCAGGAGATTGGCTTTACTGTGCAAGGATGAGCAGACCCAAGGCTGGTTTGGTAACACTCCTAGCCTCCGAAACTGTGAGAAAATAAATTTCTGTTGTTTAAGACACCCAGCCTGTAGTCCTTTGTACTGGCAGCCCTCGTAACTAATACAGCAGCCAGCCTTCACTCACGTCGCGTTTCTCCCCGACCCCCTTCTCTTCTCATACCACCACCTCACAAGGCTGTGTACACGCATCAGATACCAAGGGACCAGGGCAACTATGCTTACAGCCTAGAAGGCTAAAGCTTCCGTCTAAATATGAGTATCTCCATACTCCTTGCTCCATAGTACAAGGGAGGGATACCCCCGAGTTACAGTTCTTCACTGAAGGCTCTTCCTGCTTCCCTAGGCTGAAGCACATGCCTTTCTGACCGCCTGCTTCTTCCACTCTCCTCAGGAAGGATTTCCAGTCCATCTTTCCCAGAAATCTTATCCCTTTACCCACAGGAATTATTCTCATTCAGAAACAAACCCTTCCTTATCAGCTGTGTTGCAGTTTAGTTCCCAAGTCGTGTCTGACTCTTTTGCAACCCCATGGATTGTAGCCCACCAGGCTCCTCTGTCCATGGGATTTCCCAGGCAAGAATACTGGAGTGGGTGGCCATTTCCTTCTCCAGAGAATCTTTCCAACCCAGGGACTGAACCCAAGTCTCCTGCATTCCAGATGGATTGTTTACCACTGAGCCACCTGAGAAGCCCATTGCGCATCAGTAGATTTTCCTAAATTGCTGTCATTCCTATGCCTTAAGCAGTGCCCCAGCATGCCAGGCAGGGATGGCCTTGGGCACTCCAGTACAGTTAAAAAGGAGTGTTAGTGGTGGTGGTGTATGTGTCTGTGTATGCACACACATGTGTATGAGGAAAGAGCAAGACTGATGTTCCGGTTCCTTCAGAGAAGTCCAGCTTCCTGTGGCTCCTTGAGAACCATCTTTTATGAAACTGCCCCCAGCAATGTGAATTGCTGATGGACTGCTGTATTTTCCTAATTGACCAAAGAGTAAATATTGAATCAGACACACAAGCATATTTTTCAAAGCAAATATTAATTCTAAGATAGTTTGTTCAAAACAGAGTTTCCAAGATGTTCACAGGGCTGGGAAGGTAATTCAGAGGAGTGGTATTGTGAGCTGGTGGGGATGGAAGGGGGACTACGGTGGGTCTTACGTGCCCCTGACACTCAGTCAGTGGCAGCTGTGGGAGCAGGCCATTTCATCAGAAAGTCTTATTTTTAACAAAATCAAATTTACAGGCCAAATCTCCCCATATTAAATTTGACACCTCCATTTTTTAATACTCTGTAAGCCAATGAGCCCCTGTTTGGCAACATTTGATATAAAAAAGATTTCTTTCCTTACTTGCCTCATAATATATAATCCTCTCACAAAGGAAGTAATTCACATGGATTGTAGACTGCAATTAATCTCTTGTCATCTCTTCACCTCACATTTTTTCACAATGTGCCCCTTTGGACCCATAAAAAAAAAAAAAGAAATGAGCTCAGGGCTGAGTTTTAAGAGAGCCTGTTGAGGTTGAAAAGGATAGCATGTAAGGAGTTGGGTTGGCAGCCGACTCCAGTATCCTTGCCTGAGTGTCCCCTGGACAGGGGAGCCTGGCGCACCACAGTTCACAGGGTTACAAAGAGTCGGACACGACTGAAGTGACCTAGCACACACACACACACATGTGCGGAGCTGGTTGGGATCTTGGCTGAGGGTGTTCTTCTCACTTGGCCTCCATCTGAACTGAGGGCGGGAGGGCTGCTGTGGGTCCTTGAATGACATAGAGTTGCTTGGGCGTCACGTCTGCCGTGTCCCCCGTCAGCTATCTGTCTCTCAGCTTTGCTCCTCTGAGCCCCTGGTCAGCCTCCAACTTCATGATCGGAAGACAAACATGTACATATGCTTGGAGAGTTGTCTGAAAGCACTCTTTGATTCCATAAATTGTTCTTATTGTTTCATCACTAAGTCATGTCTGACTCTCTGTGACCCGCTAGACTGTAGCCCACCAGGCTCTTCTGCCCCTGGGGTTCTCCAGACAAGAACACTGGAGTGGGTTGCCATTTCCTACCCTAGAGGATCTTCCTGACCCAGGGATCGAACTTGAGTCTCTTGCGTTGGCAGGCAGATTCTTTACTGCTAAGCCACAAGGGAAGCCTCGATTCCATAAATAACAACCTCTAATTTACCTGTTTGCTAAATGCTGTATTTATTTCCTCTTAAATCTGAACACTGATCAGTAGAGCCACAGTGAATGAGACCTGTCCCCTCATACCTGGGGAGCCCTTCCGGCCAGTGGCTCTGGAGATGAGGGGGCTTCTGCGCTCCGCTCTGTGCTCTGCAGGCAGCTGATGGCTCCAGACGGGTTACAGCTTGTTGAGCCAGCACTCGGGTTTCAGGGAGCTGAGAATCTGCCTTTGTTTCTCCGTGGAGTGGTGTGCTGCTGCTTCCTTCAAGCCTCCGGGGCAAGCCTGTGCTTGGGGTCCTGTCAGCGGGTGCCAGCTCTCACCCCACAAGGCTGGCATCACACAAATGGCTTCTCCCTTTTCAGAGAAGAGGTTCAGATCTCCCTGCACGGCTCTGAACAATCATGAGAGCTCCCAACTGTACGGCCTGGCAGCCCAGACTGGCTTCTCCATAGTGCAGAAATGGTAAATTGCCCCTCTGCCCTTGGCTTTCCCAGTTAATTTTTCCTCTTCTCCCACCGTGTTGCTTTTCTAATTTATTTGTGCAACACACTCGGTGAGCTACAGAATGATCCATGCAGTCTGATTTCATCGGGCCCTTCAGAAACCATCCACACTTGTACCTAACACCATGTATGACCCAGTTGAGCACTGTAAGTCTGTCTGTGAGAAAATAAAAAATAAAATGACAACAGGTTCAGAACTTGAGATTTTAACTGAAGTACCTCTATGAATAAAAAGGAAAATTAGGCTTGCCTTCTGCATGCTGCAGAGAGCTTTATTCAAATGAGCTATTGTTTCAGGACCTTTCAAGTGACTCACTTCTATGGCAAATCAGGGGCTACCAGCCTCATCTATTTTGCAGCAGGACTGGCTTAGTAAGATGCTGAGAGGGTTGTCAGCAGGACACAGATGACTGTAAGGAAGAGAAGTCAGGAGAGTCTCAGGTTTCAGAGCCAAGGAAAATAGGTCTGTATGTCCGGGCAAATACAGTGCCTTTAAAATTGAGAAAACCTGTAATAACTTTGGTTGTTTCACATTTTGGAAATGTATTTTAGACAATTATTTAATCTTATTTACTGAGAAATAAACACATCCACATGTATGGATGTGAGAGTTGGACTATAAAGAAAGCTGAGCGCCAAAGTATTGATGCTTTTGAACTGTGGTGTTGGAGAAGACTCTTGAGAGTCCCTTGGACTGCAAGGAGATCCAGTCAGTCCATTCTGAAGGAGATCAGTCCTGAATATTCATTAGAAGGACTGATGTTAAAGCTGAAACTCCAGTACTTTGGCCACCTGTTGCAAAGAACTGACTCATTTGAAAAGACCCTGATGATGGGAAAGATTGAAGGTTGGGAGAGAAGGGGACAACAGAGGATGAGATGGCTGGATGGCATCACCGACTCAATGGACATGGGTTTGGGTGGACTCCGGGAGTTGGTGATGGACAGGGAGGCCTGGTGTGCTGCAGTCCACAGGGTCGCAAATAGTCGGACACGACTGAGCAACTGAACTGGAACTGGAATCATGTGAAACAAATTTAGACAGAGGTAGTTAAAGCATAGCATTTGGAAGCAGACAAGCTTAGGCATGCACTAGCTGAATAACCTTTCTTAGTCTACCTAGTCTGAGTTTCCTGTAAAATTGGGATAAAATAATTATATTCTCTTTTTCATAGGATTTTGTGAGGATTGGCCTGGTGCGTGTGCATGGTGCATATAAAGTGTTCGCCATATGATTAGAAGCTTAAAATTTTTCTCTTTTGACTCCTGAAGCTGTCTTTTTGTGGCAGAATTCAGAACACTGAGAGCATTATATTATGCACTGTATTTATAGTTTGGCCCATGGTTGTTGGATGTATTTGCAGTACGTTAACAAGACAGCATCTGTAAGTGTACCTGGATCCTGGCATATGGTATGCACTCAAAAGGGCACTAATTTCTTCCTTCCTTTTCTCAAGATGAGCCCAAAGTTTCAGAGATTTATCATCTTCCTTTTGCCAACATCCACTAAGTGGACTATGACCATCTAGGTTGCAGCAGCCCATTCTCCCAAGATAGGCAGAATAATGAGTCAACCATGGATCTGGCCTGGTTATGAAGAAGGTTCCGGGGCTCTGATGGAGGATCTGTGGTCCCCCTGACTTTCTAAGTCAGAATCTGAGCTGGAGACAGAGGGATCCTGGCTCAAATGGTGGAGCTATACCTTTCCCAACAATCCAGGGACTCAATAATTATTCTTGAGACTAGCCTGGGACAGATGGCTAATTTCTCCAGGTTAACCGTCTCTAGGCCTATCCAGTCTCATCACTAACTCCCAAGTTTTCTCCAGAATTATAACTACTTTAAGGCCTTAAATTATGTGTGGTTGTTAATGCAGAGTATTTAAGACTTAAACACATAATGGGATTTTTTTTTCTGTTTCATTCAGATGTCAGCACCTCAGTTGTGTGGAAATAATAAACTGACTGTGAATAATCAAAAGATTCTCAGTGGATGGAGGTCATCCACAGCATAGCTAATACTCAGCGACAGATACCTTAACTCACAGCTCCTTACGCTCGGTGGTTTCAAGCTCTGCCTGTCCTCAGGCAGTCTCAGATCTGTTAGCAAGCTGCAGGATGGGCTTCCCCCAGAGATTAAACAATGCCACTTCCCGGCCCTCTCTTTAGTGAAGGCCAGTGGTGGGATGGGGGCCAGAACTGAGGAGTGCTCCTCTTTATACTCCCAGCACTTGGGACGATACCTGGGACATCATGGGCACACACTGAATGCTGGTTAAACTTAAGGTTTAGAGCTCCAGGTAATCCACAAAGCAGATAATCTGTATTCCCCAGGCTGCTGTGATCTGTACTGCCAGAAATCCACAAAAAGTAAGGGCCTAAGCAAAAGGAGGGCATTACCCTGTGATGCTGGCTGACCTTCAGAAAAGGGAAAGGCTTCACCCCACTGCACCCCAGTCAGTACAGAGGCCTCTTGCAAACCCCAGTATATGTTTGGAGCCTAAAAGCAGTTCCTAAATCACGTTTCTCTCCCTGAAATCTATCATCCTCAGGAGGTCATAAATACATAATTCAGAAGGAAGATTGTATATTTTTCATGAGGTACCCTGTTATAACTCTTGGCACGCCACTATACATTTTTAAAGATGCTGATAAATCTTCAAATTGGACATGGGGCTCAGTTCCATGCTAAGGTATACTTTGCTAATATGTAGTTGAGATAACTTGGGATACTATTTCAAATAAAATAGGAAAAGCTCATTTTTAAAAAAAAATGTATAAGTACTCATTAATAGCCCTCTTAAGAAGCTTCACAAAGACATTTTTAAACTACAAAATAAATGCCCATGGGTCAGGAGCCTCTGACCAATCAAACTCCATGTTCTAAAAAAGCAGAATGTCTTCCAACTTTTTCCATTTAGAGGGGACTTGATTTTCTCATGTGCTGTTCTTAAATGGAGTATTTTATAAGCAACTTTGGGTATCACAAAGATACCAAATGACTAAATTTTTTCTCTTTACATTGTGGGGGCATCCTCTTTGCCATTGTTAATAAATTTGGCCAAGTCTCACCTTTACATGGGGCTTCCCAGGTGGCACTAATGTAAAGAACCCACTTGCCAATGCAGGAGACAAAAGAGACACAGGTTCAATCCCCAGGTCGGGATCTTCCCCTGGAGAGGGGCATGGCAACCCACTCCAGTATTCTTGCCTAGAGAATCCCATGGACAGAAGAGCCTGGCGGGCTACAGTCCATGTAGTCACAGAGTCAGACACAACTGACGCGACTTAGCAAGCGCATACGCACCTTTACACACTCCATCGTTACCATCCAAAGGCCTTGGACCCCTTCTCATTAGATGAGGAAGTCAAAAAGGCTGCAGTTAAATTTAAAGCACATTATAACATTGCCAGCAGGGAGACATGGCGATGGCAGACAGACTTGTGGTGTCTAGGAATTAGAGATGTGCTTTCAGCTAAAGAACACAAGGGGGGTTTTATTTAGCATTTTGACAACAGGAGACCTTGTTCTCTCTGTCAGTGGGAGCTGAACATGCTTACTCCACTTCGGGATGAAGAATTACAAATCTCTCTGTGCAAGGCTATGACAGACCCATGATATGTGCTTTGATACATGCATAAAACCATTTACCTGTCTTTAGAAATGATGCTTCCAGGAGCAACTCATTTAAAAGTTCCTGTCATATCACAAGGACATCCATATGTAGGAAAGAGTGAAATCAATTTCTTATGATCTAAAGTGTGTTAACTGTATACTTCAATGAAAGGGAGAAAATTCGAGTTCATTTTCAAAACTCTTCTTTTAGAAATTACTTAGTGCCTATGGTAAGCTTTTTAAAAAAAAAAAAAACATTTATTTCTAATTACAGAATAGGTAAAAACATGTAACTATGATGCACCAGAAACATAATATTATATAATATGTATTTGTTGTTTTAAAAAAGAGATAAAGCAAAAAAAAGAAAAATGTAATATTCATAATTTCCCAATGAAATGATGATTACTTTTTACATTTTGGAATATAAACTGTATGAAGTTTTATTTTGCATTTATGTGTATAAGCTCATAAATGACTTATAATCCAGTTTATCAAAGAGATTGAAATCATACTATAGGTATAGTTTTATAACCTCCTTTTTGCATTTATCAGTTTACTGTGGGAAATTTTTTACATTAAAACATTCAGATTCAATATGGCCTTTTTTGGGGGTTGCATACATGACGATCTGTGTTAGGGTTTTTAATGATCTTAAGAAGTGGACCATCCATCACTTATTCTGGAAGACTGTAATGGGTACAGCCTAGACTCCCAGCTCTCCTATTCACACTTCTGTAGTGTTGGTTTGGTGCCTGCTTGAAAGCAGTCTCTTTCTTAACCTCCTTCCTGTAGATCGACTGAAAACAAGACCCTGGACATGATCAAATATCACTTAACAGATTGTTTCAGGCACTTGACCAGACTGCATGCAAATACAAGCAAAACGAATTCCCTTGGATGGAGTTATGAAACCCTACCTTATAGCATTCACTTTTTGAAGGAAGAAGTATAAAATGTAAGAACATTTTTACTTCAGTATCTCTAAAACACTTGAAAAAGAAAGAATACTGGATATTTATTCATGTAATTTGAAAAATTATATCAGAAACTTGAACATGTAACCTAAGTAGGTAACATTAGACTTCTGAATATTTTACCCACAAATATGAACTATTCTCATCTCTTCCACTATAGATTAATGTTCTCCTTTGTAACATTTTCTCAGTGAAAGCAAAATGGCATATCATCGGCAGCTTTTCACAAAAGTGCCAATAAACCCCATAGAATTACAAAATTTAAATGCTAAGTAGTACCTTAGATATCGTCTGTTAGATGATGAGGGCTTCCTAGCTGGCTCAGTGGTAACGAACCTTCCTGCCAATGCAAGAGATGCAGGTTCAGTCACTGAGTGGGGAGGATCCCCTGGAGAAGGAAATGACAACCCAAATCTTTCCTGGGAAATCCCACTGACGGAGGACAGGTGGGCTACAGTCCATGGGGTCCCAATAGAGTTGGACATGACTTAACAACTAAACAACTAGATGATTAGTTGTTTAACTCTCAAAGTAAAGATCTGGGTAAACATTTGCCAAATGTGCGCATGCAGGAGACATTCACATTTGGCATGGCTATCTGCATTCTCTACTGGTGACAAATTGTGGTGTCAGAAGGGGGAAAGGATCCAAACCAAACCGTGTCTGACATGTCATTTAGAGGGGGCATATGCCTTCCTGTGCTTCAAAACAAAATCCCATCGCAGGACACAAGGAGAACTAGTAGGAACAAGGGCAGCCCTGACTCCCTTACACATGTCATAGCAGCTCCAACTTGGCACTGGGAAGTAAAAGGGACTGTGGAAAGGCTGGTGTGCATGCCAAGAATAAGTCATCTTTGTACCCAGAGAGACTCCACTTTCAGACAACCTTGAAGTGTGGTTTTCAGTGAGGGAGGGCAGGAAAAATAATATGCTTCTATGAAATATCCCTTCTTAAGGTAAAAACGGAAAGGAATATATCATTCATGAATATGTGTCTATTATGAGACCATAGTTTGGAGAAAGCAATGGCCACCCACTCTAGTACTCTTGCCTGGCAAATCCCATGGATGGAGGAGCCTGGTAGGCTGCAGTCCATGGGGTCACTAGGAGTCGGACACAACCGAGGGACTTCACTTTCACTTTTCACTTTCACGCATTGGACAAGGAAATAGCAACCCACTCCAGTGGTCTTGCCTGGAGAATCCCAGGGATGGGGGAGCCTGGTGGGGTGCCATCTATGGGGTCCCACACAGTCGAATACGACTGAAGCGAGTTAGCAGCAGCAGCAGCATGAGACCGTATATTACAAAGTCTTTAATGACAATTTCTATTTTCCTCTTGGCACTAAGGTTATACTTATTAGACTCCAAGTAAGTATGGGCTGAATTGGATTTTTTTTAAAAATTGTTTTCCCCCTCCTCTTTATTATGGTTAGACAGAGGAAGGAAGGAATCCCAACTCAGTCAGTTCTTATCCAGAAGGAACTTGAGTTGCATAGGCCAGTGCCAGATATTTCCAATGACATAAATATGTGACTCTACTCATTTTACAAATGACAAGGCCAGTCCAGAAACCATAGAAGGAAGCGCCACCTCTGAGGTTACCTGTTGGTAAGACAAATGTATCTGAATCTTGTTTCCCTATAGTTCAACTTTATGTTGTCCACATTAGGGTTACTTAGATTTTGGGCTCCAAAATGACTGCAGACAGTGACTGCAGCCATGAAATTAAAAGACACTTGCTCCTTGGAAGAAAAGCTATGACAAACCTAGACAGCATATTAAAAAGCAGAGACATCACTTTGCCAACAAAAGTTGGAATAGTCAAAGTTATGGTTTTTCCAGTAGTCGTGTACTAATGTGAGAGTTGAACCATAAAAAAGGCTAACTGCGGAAGAATTAATGCTTTTGAATTGTGGTGATGAAGAATAATTCCTGAGAGTCCCTTGGACAGCAAGGATATCAAACCAGTCAATCCTGAAGGAAATCAACCCTGAATATTTATTGGAACGGCTGAAGCTGAATCTCCAGTACTTGGGCCACCTGATGTGAAGAGCCAACTCATTGGACGAGGCCCTGATGCTGGAAAAGATTGAAGGCAGGAGAAGGGGACAACAGAGGATGAGATGGTTGGATCACATCAGGGACTCAGTGGACATGAGTTTGAGCAAATTCTGGGAGATGGTGAAGGACAGGGAAGCCTGGCGTGCTGCAGTTCATGGGATCTCAAAGAGTTGGACATGACTTAATGACTGAACAACAACAATCCCCAGGACAAGATGGACAGGACTCCGTGTTTGTTAATAACTGGAGATACTAATTCCAAAGGCCAGACCTAGCCTACAAGGTTGAAACTAACACTGACCCATTTACATGAGATATTACTCACTTCTTAGCATAGGGGTTCAGGTGTAGGCCTGATGGCAGATGAAGGAGACAAGCTAGTGGAAAGGACAGCTGCTGAAAGTGGTAAGCAGGCCCAGACGTGGCTCCTATGAGCAGGAATGATGGAGAACCACTGAGCAGAGAGCTGCCCCTGACTGCCAAGGTTTGGAGCAAGAGTTCAAAACCGCAAAGAATCAAAAGCAAAGAAAAGCATTGCTCCCGCTGCTTTTCTGTTCTCTCCTTGACTGTCATAGATTTCAATGGCATCCAAATGTTCCATTATTTTAGCTACCAACTTGAGAAATTACATTATAGTTACTTTCAAAGTTGTCAGAACATTAAACTCAACAATGACAGTTTATAACCCATTTTCTCTAAAGTGCTTAATTTTTTTTCTTCTAACCCTGATGGACTGGCATTTAAATAAAGAAAGTTAGGTTTCTGAAATTCAATTAGTTTCTGTGTATGCAAAGTTATTCTTGTAGCTCATCCACATGCATATTGCTTCGTGCACATACATATTGAGTATACTGTACTTGAACTTTGTGTCTAGATTTGTTTTAAAAAAATAGGATATTTGCTTCATGCTTCAACTGTGAGTATTTTCACTCATTAATTTTTAAATTCTTTTGACATTCAAATGCATGCATCTTTTCAGAAAATTGAAGGCTAGTTAGAAAGAGCAATATTGTTAATTTTGAAAACTATTTCCCCTGTTGAATGAAAAACACAATGGTATGTATATCATATTTTACAACTGATTTATTTAAGATTTCCCAGAAAACTTCACTCATAATTACCAGTTGCAACGGAATGAAGTTCTTCAGTTAAATGCCTGCAGCATTCTTATGGTAATTTTGAAGTTGGGAGACTTGGCTACATTCATACATGGTAACTGTAGAAAATCGGCCACTTTCCAATCAAACAAAAGAATGGAAAACCTTGAGGACACTTTTGAAAAGAGGAGACTGTTTCTAAAAAGTCTAGTTATACTGTCTGTTCCTCAAGCAGATGAATGGGAGACGGTTATAAGACTATTTCTGTTGCTTTTTTCTGTATAGGTTGCTTGTATTATCTGTCTGTACAGTACTTAGCACCCTGTTGAACTCAATAAATATGCAGTGGTAATAATATTATTGCCCAGAATTCAGTTAGCACTTCCACATCTTTTGAGTGTCACAATGTTCTGCCTACTAGGGAATTTTAATTTAATGCTCATTTTGAGGCTTAAAGCTTAGAAGTGTAATGACCCATGTGAGATAATCCTCCACTGCAGCTGGACATTTTTGGAACAAAGCCATTGGGTTGTCCAAGAATTCATTTAAACACAGGAGAACTTTACTTCCCACAATAAGATTTGGAGGCTCAATGTTCTGGCTTTTCCAATCTGTATCTTCCAAGCCATCTACATCATAAACCCCTAACACACACACAAAAGGGGAGAAACAGAAAATTCTAATAGATCTGTGACAGTTAAATAGCTCTGACCAGCCTCAATCTGTGTCAATGGAAGAGGATAAAGTAGAAATCAAATGGAGCTGGAATATGTTTTTGTTTTCTTTTAATCAGGACTACCAAGTTTTTCCACTGGCCTAATTTAACTATCATTAGACTCTTTCGAGTCCCTTGGACTGCAAGGAGATCCAACCAGTCCATCCTAAAGGAGAGCAGTCCTGGGTGTTCATTGGAAGGACTGATGTTGAGGCTGAAACTCCAGTACTTTGGCCACCTCATGCAAAGAGTTGACGCATTGGAAAAGGCCCTGATGCTGGGAGGGATTAGGGGCAGGAGGAGAAGGGGACGACAGAGGATGAGATGGCTGGATGGTATCACCAACTCGATGCACATGAGTTTGGGTGAACTCTGGGAGTTGGTGATGGACAGGGAGGCCTGGCGTGCTGCTATTCATGGGATTGCAAAGAGTCGGACACGACTGAGCGACTGAACTGAACTGAAACTTTGGGATATCTTGACAGTGTCTACATATTTTTCCTATGAAATTGCATTTTCCTTTTGGCTTAATAGAAACTACCTTCAGATAGTTCTGATACAAATAGTGTCCTTGATACTTGACACAGTACCTGGCATCCAGTGAGCATTCTGAAACTATTTAGTTGTGTGAATGAATGAATGAATCATCTATGAAGGGAAATTCACAACTGTTCTAAAACCCCATTTAAAAGGAGAAAACTGTTGCGATTACCTTAAAAAAAAGTCCTTAACTGTTTTCATATCTCATTTGAGACTTCTAGGGCAACTAGCGGAGAAGGCAATGGCACCCCACTCCAGTATTCTTGCCTAGAAAATCCCATGGGCAGAGGAGCCTGGTGGGCTGCAGTCCATGGAGTCGCTAAGAGTCAGACATGACTGAGCGACTTCACTTTCACTTTTCACGTTCATACATTGGAAAAGGAAATGGCAACCCACTCCAGTGTTCTTGCCTGGAGAATCCCAGGGACGGGAGCCTCATGGGCTGCCGTCTATGGGGTCTCACAGAGTCGGACACGACTGAATCGACTTAGCAGCAGCAGCAGCAGGGCAACTAGCCAACTTAAAAATCTATTTTATCAAGAAGTGTGATAAAATTACTCTGGAAATATTTAAATTGACATTGAATCTATGTAAATTATCATTCATGAGAATATGCAAATATTTGGTGTGAAATTAGGTTAACAATAAGTGGTTAATACAGTAAAGAAATAACAATAGACTAACATATTTGTAAACACACACATATATACATAAATGTGAGTATTTCCACCACATAAAATGTAATTACATATTAGTTTACCCTAGAACAATTAGGGACACCAGAATAACGCAAGTGAAGCAATGATTAACTGTAGAACAGTATGTAATACAATTATGCACCCAATTGTGAGAACAAATTTGCATGTCCTGTAAGAGTTAAGGGCTGGGCTTATCACAGAAAGCTTGGTGGAAGACAAGAGACTTAAACTGAGCTCTGGCTGAGAAGTGGAGTGTGAGAGAAGAGGATGTGCATACTCTAAGTACAGATAGAGAGAGAGATGGGGATGGCACCCTTAGACTTCTGAACCAAGAGTCTGCCAAGGGCAATAGGATTTGGAGAGCAATGGAGTGGAAAAATTAAAGACTAGTTTGGCTAGAAACATGAGGAAACACAAAGCCTTGAAAGATTTTTGTTCATTTGTTTTCATTTATTTTTGGCTGTGCTGGGTCTCTGTTGCCGCACAGCTTTTCTCTAGCTGTGGTGAGTGGGGGCTCCTCTCTGGCTGTGGTGAGCAGGGGCTCCTCTTTATTTGTGATGAGTGGGGGCTCCTCTCTAGCTGTGGTAAGTGAGGGCTCCTCTCTATTTGTGATGAGCAGGGGCTCCTCTCTAGTTGTGATGAGCGGGGGCTCCTCTCCATTTGTGGTGAGCGGGGGCTCCTCTCTGGCTGTGGTGAGCGGGGCTCCTCTCCATTTGTGGT
>NW_011494928.1:2719307-2733711 GCF_000754665.1 Bison bison bison
GCTCCTCTCAGGCTGTGATGAGCAGGGCCCCTCTCTAGCTGTGGTGAGCAGGGGCTCCTCTCTGGCTGTGATGAGCAGGGCTCCTCTCTATTTGTGGTGAGCGGGGCTCCTCTCTGGCTATGATGAGCGGGGCTCCTCTCTATTTGTGGTGAGCGGGGCCCATCTATAGCTGTGGTAAGCAGGGGCTCCTCTCTATTTGTGGTGAGCGGGGGCTCCTCTCCATTTGTGGTGAGCGGGGGCTCCTCTCTGGCTGTGGTGAGCGGGGGCTCGTCTCTAGCTGTGCTGAGCAGGGCTTCCTCTCCAGTTGCGGTGTGCGGGTTTCTCATTGCAGTGGCGTCTCTTTTTGCAGCACGTGGACTCTGGAGTAAGCAGGCTTAAGTGGTTGTGACTGGCAGACTCAACAGCTGTGATGCTCGGGCTTAATTGCTCTGCAGCAGGTGGGATCTTCCCAGACCAGGGGTTGAACCTGTGTCCTCTTTATTGCCAGGCAGATTCTTAACCACTGAGCCACCAGGGAAGCCCAGCAATGAAAAGGTTTTTGAGCAGAAGACTGCCGTGATGGAAGTTGTACACAAAGAATTTATCTGGTAAAGGGGGACTTTGGAGTGAGAAAGAGACTGAGGGCATGCTGGCCAGTTCCGAGAAGGTAGGTCCAGATGTAGGGGGACTGCTACCTAATCCCAGGCGGGGCCATCACTCACCTGGGAATGCTATGGGGCTAAAGACACATGGGCATATGGGCGAATTACTTGGGGATTAACTGGGAGACTTAAGGGAGGACTTGGGTAGTTATTTCCCACAGCTCTCAGAAGCTGGTATCAGTAGCAGACCTGGGTAGACATCATTTGCGTTGGCTTCATTTGTGTTTCTTCCCTTTAGCTGAAGTGACGTGGTCATCATGATGGCTGCTACCTGCTTCATTAGCCCCTTCAGGGTCTTTCCAGCTGGCACTAGTGGTAAAGAACCTGCTTTCAATGGGAGAGACATAAGAGATGTGGGTTCAATCCCTGGGTTGGGAAGATCCCCTGGAGGAGGGCCTGGCAACCCACTCCAGTATTCTTGCCTGGAGAATCCCATAGATGGAGGAGTCTGGCGGGCTACAGTCCACAGGGTCGCAGAGTTGGACACGACTGAAGTGACTTAGCATGTATGCACACATGACCATCAGGGCTTCCTGGCGACAGGGAATGTGACAGACTTGAGTTCAATCCCTGAATCTCTGGAAGATTCCCTGGAGGAGGAAGTGGCAACCACTCCAGTATTTCTTGCTTGGAAAATGCCATGGATAGAGGAGTCTGGTGGGCTGCAACCCATGGGGTCAAGAAGAGTTGGACATGACTGAACAACTGAGAATGTATGCATCACCATCAGACTATGATTTCAAGATTTGTGTAATCTTGTGCAGAAAAAGAAGCCTTTCATGAGCATTTTCTGAAAGAAAATGAAAGATGATTTTCCTTCTTTTTATTGTAAAGATATGTGCATTCTAGTTTTATTTCTTTTCATAGAATTCTTGATTCTGCATGTTCAACCACTCTGGAAACTGCACTGTTTCTAGCAGAGGTGAATTTGACTTGGGGGTCCACATATTTTAATTTCCTTCTTTACTGTGTGTGTCCTTGAGGCGTGGGCGCTCCACTGGCCATGGTTACTTTGTCAGGTGAACCCACCATCCCAGTGGAGTCACAATTGTGTGCAGATGGAATCTAAAGAGAGATTCATTGGGGGAAGGAAGGGAGGTGTTCCTTTAATAACCGTGTTTGCATAGCTGGAAGAAACATGTTGTTATAGGCTGGAAAGAGCCTGGGTGTATAGGCTGAAACTGACCAGGATTTGAATCAAGAGTCTGCCATATACTTGATGAATGACTTAGAACAAATTTATAATCTATATTAAAACCTCACTGGATTGTTCTAAGTGCTGTGTAGGAAGGATATAAAGAGAGGCTAGCATAGAACACTGTTAGTTTCCTTCTTCTTTAAGGCAGGAACCCCTGTAGGAGTCATTGTGCTTAAGGCTTAGCACAGTCCTAGCAAAGTCAGTAAGTATTTTGCCCAGTGGATACCAAAGTCAAAGGGCTTTGTGAGGACCAGGGAAGGCAGCAGCATGCATAGTCAAATACACATGCCTGCCTTCCAGTGGCGGAAGCTTATGCAGCCCTTCGGCTAGCATGCACCCATAGAACTGTGGGTGTGCGCATTGCCCTCCCCATGGTGAGCCATTCTCCTCATCTCACAGGTCTGTCAGGAGGTTCACGATGACTCACCCACCTACAGATCTGGTGCCTCATTAAGCTATTAGAATGTCAGAATATCTCCAATGCCTTTGCCACCCACCTGACAAGAGGCCTCAGTTTGACACTGCTGGTTTCAAAATGACTGAAAAATGTGAATGATGTATGAGATAATGTATGAACATATATGGAAGATTTTCCAAATGTTTTATGTCAGGCTTTTCCCCCCTTTTACTCCTATGCTTTAGCTATTACAGAGTTCTTAGCTTAAGATTGACTTTAGTTCATTTCTATAATAATTCTGTATACACACATACATGTGAATACTTGCAACACATAAAATAACAGTAGTGCCTAGGACATGCAAGTTCTGTGCTCAGTGTCCTAGGGAAATAAGGAGGTAAGACTTGGCCCACTGGGACCCCAGCCCCACCTCTTGCAGCATGGAGAAGCCATGCTGAACCATCAGGAGGCACAATTATCAGGAATGATATTGGTCAAAAGATTTTTACTCACAGTGTAACAAAATGGATGAACTGGGTGTGGCCAAAGTGCTTTCAGCTGGATGGTCATGATGGATTGCAAAGGTGGAGACAAATTTTCACAGCTCCTCCTAGCAAGAGTGAAGACTTGGCTTGGGGACTTGCTCTGACCAATAACCATCTAGCTGAAGTGACACTGCGCAGTTTCCCAGCCTGCCTTTGAGAGACCTGGTTGCTTTTCTTACTGTGCTTGTAATCCTAGGGCTTTGCCTGTTTTCTGATATGATCACTTCTCAGAGGAAGACGGCCCCTCCATCCAAACTTTGGTTCAAATGTCAAGACTCATGATGTCACACATTGGCCAGGAGGGGATGAAAAGTTCATTGTTAGAATAAAGTGCTTTCTGGGGTGAGAAGGGTAAATGCCTAAGCTGTTCCAAAAATGGCTTGAGAAAGGAGGGAAAGGAGATGAGCTTGGGGTTGCATAAAAGGTGAGGGTTCCTGCCCTTGAGGAAGGGTTGCCATGGCTTGAACTTTTTTCTAAAAGCAAAGGCTGTGGTGGATTCATTTTGATATTTGGCAAAACTAATACAATTATGTAAAGTTTAAAAATAAAATAAAATTTAAAAAAAAACAAAAAAGAATAAAAAGTGATTCCAAATTAAAAAAATAAATAAATAAAAGCAAAGGCACACTTGAGCTTTCTCACCAGCTTACCCAGATGTAGAATGTAAGAGCAAGATGATATGGTAGAGCCTGAGAGCCATCAGCAAACTGAAACATGGAGTCAGATTCTCTGTTACTCTTTGTTGCAAGTATCTTCAAAGCGCTGAGCATTTGAAATTATCTTTTTAAAAAATTTACTTATCGTTTTATTTCTCTACCTTCTCTGCCCTCTGCAGATCATAAACTCAGGAATGACTGAGACCAAGTCTGTGTTGTTCTCCCCTGAATCTCAGCCTTTAGATTAGTGTTTAATACATACTAGGTGCTCAGTTAATACACAGATGAACTTCTACTACTGAACATTAGCTTCTCTGTATTTAGTTGTGATACTTGGTGCCCCATCATAGAGCAGTCGCACTGCAGGTAATTCTAATGATCTGAAGTTTGAGTGACCTGCTCTGCATCTCTTGTAAACTGATACTCCCAAAGGGATGACTAAGAAATGTTAGCCTCTGGTTGTTCTCTAAGCTTTGAGCTTTACCCTGTAGCAAGTCAGATCATCAGGACACCATCTACCTGGATTGGGTTATTCTGGCTTCTTATGGAGATATTTTTACAACACTGTGTTCTTGATTTCCTTCTTATGTTCCTATGCTACACAGCCATATCCAGCATCTCTGAATATTTTTTTAAAGTGCTGCTCAGAATGCTGTTCTGTGTTTTTCATTATTTCCTAGGAAGGATCCACACAGGAGGATCTCAGAGTTTATAGCAGGGGCTAAGGGACAGTTTCTTCTCTCTGAGATGACAAGTTTAGCTCTTTGTTACAGAAGGAACTGTTGTGCTGAAGAGTAGTAGCTCCCCTTATTCTAGATTTTCTCATGTTATTATCCCCCAGCCCTTTGCCTTTTACCTTTTTTATAAATATGTATATACAATTCATTCTTTTGTTTTTCACTTTTAAATTTTTATTATAGTTGATTTACAATATTGTGTTAGTGATTTTAAATATATACATATATGTGTGTACATATATGCGTGTGCGTGCTCAGGTGCTTTAGTCATTCTCAGGCAAGAACACTGGAGTGGGTTGCCATGCCCTCCTCCAGGGGATCTTCCTGACCCAGGGACTGCATCTCTTGTGTCCCCTGTTTTGGCAGGCAAGTTCCTCACCACTGGCACCACCTCTTCTTCAGATTCTTTTCCATTATAGGGCTTCCCTGGAGAACGTCATGGACAGAGGACCCTGGTAGGCTACAGTCCATAGGGTCGAAAAGAGTCAGACACGACTAAAGTGACTGAGCCCACACACCTAGGGTATTACAAAATGTTGAATAGAGCTCCCTGTGCTGTACAGTAGGTCTTTGTTGTTTATCTGTTTTATATACGTTAGTGTGTTTCTGTTAACCCCTAACTCCTAATTATTCCCTCTCTTCCTTCTCCTTTTGGTGACTAGAAGTTTGTTTTCTGTGTTCCTGAATCTGTTTCTGTTTTGTAAATGAGTTCACTTGTATCATTTTTTTTGGATTCTGCATATAAATAATATCATATATTTGCCTTTCTCCCTATGACTTACTTCACTTGGTATCATGATCTCTAGGCTCATCCATGTAGCTGCAGATGGCATTGTTTCATTGTATATACACACCACATCTTTATCCGTTCATCTGTCAGTGGACCCTTCGGTTACTTCCACATCTTTGCTATTATAAATGTGCTACTATGAACATTGGAGTGCATGTATCTTCTGGAATTAGAGCTTTCATCTTTTTTTGGATGTATGCCCAGGAATGGGATTACTGGCTCATATGTTACATATATACATAATTTTAACAATTACATGTATACACATGCTTTTCCTATTAAGTCTTCTCAAACCTTCTTTGGAAGTAGGTATAATATTGGTAATTAGTAAGTGGATGCTTACTCCCAAGACACACAGAACAGTCCGAGGAGAACTTGACTTTCCCTTGTCCCTCCTCTGTTTGAGAGAAACCTGGCCCTTGGGGGAAGCTGAGTCATGCCTTCAGGTTATTCGTGGGAGGCAGATTATTCTTCACCCGGTGTTTGCCATAGCACATTTGAATGGTTGATAAGTGTTGTTGCGTGAGTCTCTCTTGAGGTTTCTTCTGTGCCACTGGGCTTAGTTAATGTTCTTAATTATAACCAAAACCTATAGAGTACGGGGATCTAGAATTTGAAATCCATGCACCTTACAGAGAGATCCCAGGCGACAGCTCTTAAGTAGACTCAGAAGTTGATTGCCGTCTGTATCCTCCCACTGCATCTCATAGCATCTAATTCTTAGACCCTAAAACCTGTTGTGAATAATTACTAATTGATCTTCAGGAGCACTTTAATATCTTTGAAACTCTAGGATTGATTATCTTCTTTTACCCAGAGCTTGATATACTGCAAATGAATCAAGAAGTCACTGATAAGATAACTGTTTTAACCTATAATTTAAAATGCTTTAAACATGTAATCTTGTTAACTTTTCTTTAGGAAATAGATAGGTACACCTAAGGAGAACTATGGAGTTGACTCTATAAACTGAATCTATTTTCCTGCCATTTTTTTACCATGCATATGGAGATATGTTTTCATTAAAACTGTCTTGAAATACTGAACTGTGAAATATTTGGTGAAGGAAGACCGTTAATTAGGCAGTATTGCACACTGGGTAAGGGAGTGGCTGACATTTTCTAACACTTTTAGGAGTGTGCGACATATCTCAACTCTATTCTGCACCCACATTTCTAGGTTCCACACTCCAGCTTCTGGAACTTAACTCTTCTTTGCCTTGTTAATAGCAATTTGAAGTGCGATCTAAATGTGTTTAATTTTTCTGCACTAAAAATAATTTACTATAGGATTGAAACATACACATTACAGTATATAAAATAGATTACTGGTACAGGCTTGATGTATGAAGCAGGGCACCCAGAGTGTCCTGTGCCAACCAGGAAGGACAGGGTGGGAGGGAGGTGGGGGTTGGGGGCGTTGAGGATGGAGTGCACACGTGTCTACCTCTGGCTGATTTATGTTGCAGTGTGGCAAAAACCATCACAATGTTGTAATTATCCTCCAGTTAAAATAAATAAGTAAATTTTAAAGAAACAAACAAAAGCTTACTAAGCTACACAACGGCTTCAAATTCAAAATCTGCTGAATAAGCCCTTTTAATGCAAATAGTGCTTGAACTCAGCAGTTGTTATGCCCTTCAGATTCTGTGTGACGGTCCAGGATTCTAAATTTTGGTTTTTAGTAACAAGGCACACTGGGTGTGTTGCAATATGGGTTAATTGGCTGATGCAGGAAACATGTTATCATGAATTAACTAGAATGCTAAAGGTCCTTTTTAGCTATCAGTAGTAGAAAAATATGAAGCAAGAAACTGTGTGCCTTTTGGGGTGATGTAAATGTCCTAAAAATTAGATTTTGGTAATGATTGCACAACTCTCTAAATATACTGCTACTGCTAAGTCACATCAGTCTTGTCCAACTCTGTGCGACCCCAGAGATGGCAGCTCACCAGGCTCCTGTCCCTGGGATTCTCCAGGCAACAATACTGGAGTGGGTTGCCATTCTCTTCTCCAATGCATGAAAGTGAAAAGTGAAAGTGAAGTCACTCAGTCGAGTCCGACTCTTCACAACCCCATGGACTGTAGCCTACCAGGCTCCTCCATCCATGGGATTTCCCAGGCAAGAGTACTGGAGTGGGTTGCCATTGCCTTCTCCTCTAAATATATACTAAAACCCATTTAATTGCATACTTTAAACAGGGGAGCTTTATGATATGTGAAGTATTAACAATCTCAATAAAACTGGTTATTTTAAAGCTGTATCCTAGTGCAGGAATGAAATGATGGTTTCATTTACATATACTTATAAAGGCATCCGTGATCCTAACAAACCTTGAGCTGAAACAAGTTAGCAACTGCAACATGAAAGGTGAAAACGTCAACTGCCTAAGGAATTTCCTGAAAGTTGTATCTTGTCTGTGGCTATGGCTGCATCCGGAGAAGGCAATCCGCCCCACTCCAGTACTCTTGCCGGGAGAATCCCCTGGACGGAGGAGCCTGGTAGGCTGCAGTCCATGGGGTCGCTAAGAGTCGGACATGACAGAGCAACTTCACTTTCACCTTTCACTTTCATGCATTGGAGAAGGAAATGGCAACCCACTCCAGTGTTCTGGCCTGGAGAATCCCAGGAATGGGGGAGCCTGGTGGGCTGCCGTCTCTGGGGTCGCACAGGGTCGGACACGACTGAAGCGACTTAGCAGCAGCAGCAGCAGCATGGCTGCGTCTCCTGAGATATAGAAGCTGCATCCCTGATGCTCCTGCCAACCAGCAGGTGTTTATTAAGTCCCACTGTGATGGGGCTGCTTACAGAGACTCAAAGGTGTAAAATATAAAGCACGTTTGCATCAGTTACCTATTGCCGTGTTACTTAGTGGCTTAAAACAACCGTCATTTCGTTTAGCTCACATTTTTGTGGGTTGCTAGGTGATTCTTATCTTGGCTGGTGTGGCTGATCCAGAGTTGGACTTTTTCAAGAGATTGCGTTCAGCGGATGAGAAGGCTGGTTGATCTGGGACAGATTCACTCACTCGTGTAGCAGTTGGCAGGCTTAGCATCCAGGGATCTCACTTCTCCTCCATGTGGTCTCTCATCCTTTAGCTTCAGACTTTGGATTGGAGCTTGCACAGTGTTACTCTCACTGTGTTTTACTGGTCAAAGTAAGTCACCAAATATCTTAGTCAGTTTGAGCTGCTATTAAAAAAAAATGCCGCAGAATGGGATTCAAAGAACCCAGGATGGGTTTAAAATTATGCTATAATTAGTACACGTTGGCTAATTGAAAATCAACTTCATTTTACTTTATGTTCTGATTCTGGTTATTTACCGGTTAGAACTTCTCTCACAGCAACAGGTCTCAAGAGTAGACCAAAGCATTCACAAGAATGCAACAAGAAACACATCAAGACAAGAGTGGTCAAAGCCATGGTTTTTCTAGTAGTCATGTATGGATGTGAGAGTTGGACCATAAAGAAAGCTGAGCATGAAAGAATTAATGCTTTTGAATTGTGGTGTTGGAGAAGACTCTTGAGAGTCCCTTGGACTGCAAGGAGATCCAACCAATCCATCCTAAAGGAGATCAGTCCTGAATATTCAGTGGAATGACTGATGCTGAAGATGAAGCTCCAATACTTTGGCCACCTGATGCCAACTCATTGGAAAAGACCCTGATGCCAGGAAAGATTGAAGCAGGAGGAAAAGGATGAGATGAGGATGAGATGGTTGGATGGCATCACAGACTCAATGGACATGAGTTTGACTAAGCTCAGGGAGGTGGTGAAGGACAGGGAAGCCTGGCGTGCTGCAGTCCATTGTAGGTTGTAAAAAGTTGGGCATGAGTGAGTGAGTGAACAGACTGAACTGATCCTACTGACTGATATAAGAAAAGAAATTGGTGAAATCCACCATTTTTAAGCTACTTGTCAAAAGGAAAATCAGCAGCAGGTAGTCTAAAATTGCCGAAGATGTCACAACCTTGTTAAAACAGTCCCATCATCATCTCACTGTCAACTGTCCCTAAGAGAGGGCCCCCTTAATAGGTGGAGAGCAGCCTGCGGGGTCTAGCCAGGAAAACCACTTAACTCCACAGATGCGACCTTACCTAAAAGAACCAGAAACCTTTGTCCACAGTCATTAGAAGTTTTACAGTCCAACTTTGAATTTCCTCTTCAAGTTCAAGCTTGTGTCTCAAGTAGAAAAATCCATCCCCCAGCTACCTGGGGGAGTGTTCAGTTTGATTTCCTATCCCTAGGCCTTCATTCTCTATAAACACAGCCCTCCATGTGATGGCATCAAATTAAATGCCTGCTTCCAAAATACCTGATAAAAGAGGAAGGAAAAAAAAGGGGCCTTCTTACTTTAGACTTCTTAATAGCTGATTCTGTAGATATAGAAGACTAGTGTCTTAAATGGCATCTTAAATGGCCATTTTCTTTCTATAATCTGTTGCCTCAGATATGCTTAAGACTTTCCTAATAAAATTACTAGGCAAATTTCTTAATAGCATGTTAGTTTAGGATTATAAAAAGCTCTTATTTTTTTCTTCAAAACATGACCCCCTTTTTTTTTTGGCTTTAATTCTGAGGTTTTATATAGAGACTCCTGGTTGAGATGGCTGGATGGCATCACTGACTCGATGGATGTGAGTCTGGGTGAATCCCGGGAGTTGGTGATGGACAGGGAGGCCTGGCGTGCTGCGATTCATGGGGTCGCAAAGAGTCGGACAGTACTGAGCGACTGATCTGATTTGATTCAACATTTATATCTATTGATTCAAGAGTGAAATAGTGGCAAAACTATACCAGGCTGCCACACTGGAGAGAGACTCTCTCTCTCCATTATCTCTCTCAAATAGACAGTTTATTTTTTTAATTTTAAGAATATTTTGAAATTTAGGGCTTCCCTGATGGCTCAAATGGTAAAGAATCTGCCTGCAATGCAGGATACCTGGGTTCAATCCCTGGGTCGGGAAGATCCCCTGGAGAAGAGAATGCTACCCACTTCATTAATCAATTACAAAAAACTTATGCTATCTAAAGCTTTAAGCTACTTCATCAAATTTATTAAAATACCAGCAGTAAGGGTTACAGAACTTCACACTGAATAGAATTACTTTAACAGCTTTGACAGTTTCTACGAAGTCCAAGCTTTTCTGTTCTATATCCAGCTCTTTAAAAATACTTAATTTCTCTAAAACTAAGGGTCACAGGTAGTCGATATGGTTAATTTTTAGAAAAAATATATTTTATTGCCAACAACTGTAATTTCAGGATAGCACTCGTTTCCTGTATATTCATCATAAATATGAATTTGCTGAGGAAATATCCAGAGTGACCAGGTCAATAGGATATGATGAGTTTGGTTACTCGTTGTTAGAATACAAATCTTAAGCTGAAACACCCTTTGTGTCATTGGTCAAAGAATGATTAAATGATGAAATCTGAAGTATTTTTAATGGCAAAGGGTAGAGGATCTTCATATGCCCAAAACAACCCTTTCACACATATGATACAGTAAAATTCAATGAATTGTGAAAAGCACCAAATGAAGGCTGATTATTCATTCTGGTAGAAAGTAGGAAAAACAACTAATGAAATCTAGAATGTCTGAAGCCATTCCATCTCCAATGATAAGCTCTTTTGTTATTATCTAGCAGCTAAGCTATAAGATAAACGGGCTATGTCACCAGGGTAGCAGTGGGCAGACAGATTCAATGTGAAAAGTGAGAACTATCCAAAGCAGTAGAAAGGAAATGGGATGGGACAACTCAAAAGATTGGGGAACTATCAAATTTATCTTACCATTAAATCTATTCAGTGGAAATCTAAATCACTCTGATTCTTAACTCTCAATAAAATGAACATTCACTAAAATGCAGCTCTTAAAATGGAAAAACAGGCGTGTAATACTTCCTTAAGGCTGTCAAAAGCTAGTAAAACCACCCAATGTAATAGAATTCCATTAACTTTGTAAACAGTTACAAGAAATAAGATGTTTTGGTAAATTTAGCACATTGATTTTTGGCAAATTTGCTTTGGCAAACTGGTCATTCTGTGTATTGTTTATTTCAGTGTATTGATTTTTAGCAATTTGGCTTTCTTCTGATATGTCGTGCCCTCGGAGAACAAACTAGGTCATCAAAGACTCATTTTGTAAAATAAATACGGAGTGCCACAAATCACTGGCCGGGAAAGTAGGGTATAGAGGTGGCTGACACAGATACTGCGCCTCTTGGGAGCTACAGTCTGTAATAGGCAAGACAAACACTAAAGGAAAGGTACTCAAATAATTGTTAAGCTTGAGTTTTAATGAGTGATTTCAAAAAAAAAAGCATGGTATGAAATGAGAGAGTTTGAGAGGAAGACCTGGTATCGGAAGTTTTTATTTTTAATTGACCAGAAATAGAAAATGCAGGACTCTGTGATCTTTCAGTGGTTAAGACACCCGTGCTCCCAGTTCAGGGAGCGTGGGTTGGATCCGGGGTCGAGGAACTACAGGCGCTCGTGCCGCATGGCACGACCAAAACAGAAACAGAAATGGAAAATGCAGTCTGCTTGTCAAAACAACCCAGGGAGTCGAGCGACCATCGTCACCTCCGCGCTGTGCTGGCGCAGCTGCCGGCCCGCGGGCGCCGGTGGAGCGGGGCTGCCGGCTTTCCAGGCTCTCGCGTTCACTTGTGTGCGGGCCCTTCTTGTTTCCTCACACGCCTTGTAGGTAATCGCCGTGATATCCTGAACTCCCCACGTGTTTCTGTCTTTTGTCTCACTCGCCGGAGGGCTCCTAGATTCTCTCTGCCTACTGCTTGCTGTTCTGTAACTGCTCCCCATTGCCCTCACCGAGGCCAGTCTCCCTAGTCCCCTTTTCTTTTCTTCATTTTTATGCTTGCGGTTCTGCCGCCTTCTGCTCTCCGCAGAGTTCTTAGTCTTTGAGAGAACATCCTGGCTGGTCACAGCATTCCCGGACCTCTACACAAGAGAATTGAACAGTTAAAATTCATCAAAAGTGGCCTTTGGGTCTCTGACACTTTCTAAAGGATGTATTTTTATACTGTTGCAGTATTGTAGAACTTTTTAGTCTTGGAAAGACTTTTTTTTAAGAACTCTAATGATGGGCAGAGTCTAGATCTGAGAACACTAAGGGTGTGTAACAATTCTAGAAGACAGTTTATTCATATGTAAAAAAAAATTTTTGGCCATGCCATTTGGCATGCATGATCTTAGTTCCCCAACCACAGATAGAACCTGGGTCCCCTGCAATGGAAATGCAGTCTTAACCACTGCACCACCAGGAAAGTCCCAAGTTATCCATAGTATTAAGAGAGATCTTAAATATTTAGAATTTCATAGCAAAGGTAAACGAATGACCATAGATGAAACTGTACGTGTAGTGTAACTAAGACGTACCTATCTATATATAATATAGAAATAACTGTCAAAAAATCTCAGGATAAAAATCATTAAGTAAGGATAAGTGTTTTATTGAATATAGAAATGCATATGAGGAAGCTAATTGATGGTTTCCTTTTTGGTTCTGAAACCTAGAGATACTTCCAAAGCACAGCATACATCACATGTTCTCAACTGGGGACAATTTTGCACCTGGGGGACATTGAGTAATGTCTGGGAACAGTTTTTTTTTTTTGGTTGTCATAATGGAGGGGACTGGCATCTAGTAGGTTGAGTCCAGGAATGCTGCTAAATATCCCCAAATGTGCAGAGGAGCCCCCCACAACACAGAACTTAATACTACCCATGTTCACAAACCCTGGCATAGATTAACAGCGCCCATCTTTCAGCTCATCTCATAGTTGGTCCCAGATCTTTTCCCACTGAAAGGCACGGAGATGCAGGCTTTACAAAACATGCATTAAACCGAGGTCCAGCAACACTCAGGATACCAAGATTCACCCTTACTTCTCCATAACCTTTGCATAGCAAAAGGCTCTCACAGCTCAAACCTATGGAATGAAAGCGGCTTGCTCTCTGGTGATTTGAGGATTCCTAGGAGATCCAACCAGTCCATTCTGAAGGAGATCAGCCCTGGGATTTCTTTGGAAGGAATGATGCTAAAGCTGAAACTCCAGTACTTCAGCCACCTCATATGAAGAGTTGACTCATTGGAAAAGACTCTGATGCTGGGAGGGATTGGGGGCAGGAGGAGAAGGCGACGACAGAGGATGAGATGGCTGGATGGCATCACTGACTCGATGGACGTGAGTCTGAGTGAACTCTGGGAGTTGGTGATGGACAGGGAGGCCTGGCATGCTGCAATTCACAGGGTTGCAAAGAGTCAGACACGACTGAGTGACTGAACTGAACTGAGACCTCAGATTAATTTCTTTTGGTGGGGGGAAGCATTTAGGTCGGTACGAAGACCCTCAAGTACAGATGGTTGCTCCTTTGTCTATATCCTCTCTTTAAAGCTCTAATAGAATAGGTTTTTGGTTGTAATTTAAAGGTGATGTTTTGTTTTCGTCAGCTCAGTAAATTAAATTACAGTATAATGCCAATACCTAGGGTAATGGTATTAACACATAAAAACTGGGTAATAAATATTTACTGAATGCATGACTTTCATTGTATTGTTCAGACTTTTGAATTCAAGTTATAGGTCATAAATTTCAGTTGCCTGTAGTTTCCCATCGACTTCCTCAGAATGACTCTACCTTCCAACTTCAGTTTTTTTTTTTCCATTGGTTTTATTTTTGCCAGGTGTGATCTGTTTTTCATCCAGTTAATTCATTCATCAATTTACTAATTATGTTTTATGCTAAGTGCTTATAACATGGCCATAAAGGTGTAAGAAGCCCGCCTTTTAGTAATGAGGAATAAAGACGAGTAAAGACAATATGGCATTATATAATTCAATTATAACACACAGAATGACTGAGTGCTATAGAAATCTATTCATAGCAATATTGAAATACAATTGAACTGTAGAAGAACTTGTGGAAGTGAATTGGTCCAACCTTTTTCCTGAAAATAGGAAGAGATTCAGACAGGTATTCTTTTTGTCTATCGGTCATGTACTAAATAAGCATAATTTTGAGTGTCTGCTCTATGTCTAGAGATTATAAAGATAAGTAAGATATTGTTTCCTTCCTCAAAGAGGTCATGATTTGGTGAGAAAAAATAGACAGTAGGCAAACCTTCTGGGATAATTTGATAAATGCCATACAAGCAGTCACTGAGCAGCTTTGCTGGAAAGATGACAAAGGACAGCTTCCTGAGGAGAAAACCACGAATTTGATGCAATCTATAGATTCAATGCAATCCCTATCAGGCTACCAATGGTATTTTTCACAGAACTAGAACAAATAATTTCACAATTTTTATGGAAATACAAAAATCCTTGAATAGCCAAAGCAACCTTGAGAAAGAAGAATGGAACTGGAGGAATCAACCTGCCTGACTTCAGGCTCTACTACAAAGCCACAGTCATCAA
>NW_011494928.1:2733858-2765277 GCF_000754665.1 Bison bison bison
CTATGACCCACCTCCCAGAATATTGGAAATAAAAGCAAAAATAAACAAATGGGACCTAATTAAAATCAACAGCTTTTGGACAACAAAGGAAACTGTAAGCATGGTGAAAAGACAGCCTTCAGAATGGGAGAAAATAATAGCAAATGAAGCAACTGACAAAGAATTAATCTCAAAAATATACAAGCAACTCCTGCAGCTCAATTCCAGAAAAGTAAAAGACCCAATCAAAAAGTGGGCCAAAGAACTAAACAGACATTTCTCCAAAGAAGACATACAGATGGCTAACAAACACATGAAAAGATGCTCAACATCACTCATTATCAGAGAAATGCAAGTCAAAACAACAATGAGGTACCATTTCACACCAGTCAGAATGGCTGCGATCCGAAAGTCTACAAACAATAAATGCTGGAGAGGGTGTGGAGAAAAGAGAACCCTCTTACACTATTGGTGGGAATGCAAACTAGTACAGCCACTATGGAGAACAGTGTGGAGATTCCTTAAAAAATTGGAAATAGAACTACCATATGACCCAGCAATCCCACTGCTGGGCATACACACAGAGGAAACCAGAATTGAAAGAGACACGTGTACCCCAATGTTCATCACAGCACTGTTTATAATAGCCAGGACATGGAAGCAACCTAGATGTCCATCAGCAGATGAATGGAAAGGAAACTGTGGTACATATACACAATGGAGTATTACTCAGCCATTAAAAAGAATCCATTTGAATCAGTTCTAATGAGGGATGAAACTGGAGCCAATTATACAGAGTGAAGTAAGCCAGAAAGAAAAACACCAATACAGTATACTAATGCATATATATGGAATTTAGAAAGATGATAATGATAACCCTATATGTGAGACAGCAAATGATACACAGATGTATAGAACAGTCTTTTGGACTCTGTGGGAGAGGGCGAGGGTGGGATGATTTGGGAGAATGGCATTGGAACATGTAAATTATCATATGTGAAATGAATCGCCAGACCAAGTTCAATGCATGATACAGGGTGCTCAGGGCTGGTGCACTGTGATGACCCAGAGGGATGGGATGGGGAGGGAGGTGCGGGGGGGTGGTTCAGGATGGGGACACATGTACACCCGTGGCAGATTCAAGTCAATGTATGGCAAAACCAATACAATATTGTAAAGTAATTCACCTCCAATTAAAATAAGTAAATTTATATTAAAAAAAAAAAAAAACAATAGAAGTTCCTGGAAGAAACTGAACAGGGTGTTTCAGACATAAAGACAGCAGGTTTGTTAGAGGTAGGTAGCTGACTGAAATCTAGAAGAGATGGGAGACAGAGAGAGGAAAGGGAGCAGGGAAGCAAAAACAAAACACACACAGGGCTTCCCCAATGGCCCAGTGGCCGAGACTTTGCACTTGCAGTGGAGGGGGCCCGGCTCAGTCCCCAACCAACACACTAGACCCCACATGCCACAGCCCAAAGGTTCTGCATGCCCCAGAGACCCCACATGCTGCAACTAAGGCCTGGCCCAGCCAAATAAGTGTAAATGAGTGCTTTCTAAAAAGAAGAGAGAGAGAGGAAAGGGACGTGGATTGAGGAGCAAAGGTTGAGAAGCAAAGCTGAAAGTCAATGGGACTTATTAGAGAGTTTGGGTACAACTGGGAGCCAGCCATTGGGAAAAACAGAGTACTTGGTAAGCATGTAATAGATGAATAAAATAGTCTTATGTTCTGGAAGGGTCAGGGTGCAGACTCAAGGAAACGTGGCACATTTTGGGGTTACTCACCCAGAGCTCATATTTGAAAGTTCAGGGAACCAATTTGAATAAGTAGGGTAAGGCAGGACTATGATGGAATTTGGTCATCTCGGTGGTCTCTTGCCTACCAAGTGATACAACCAACATGACGATTTAGCACCATGTATCCAGTGTCCTAGATGAGAAAGAGACTTGAGGCTTGATGCCAGATATGTAACTGTTATTCAGTTATCAGACTCTAGACCAGGTGTATGGGAGAGCAACAGAAACAGAAATGAGATGGATAGAAGTCTTCTGGAAGGAAAAACCAGTAGTGTGACAGGGGAAGGGGACAGCCTGCTATTTCCTCTAGCTGAGGAAAATGAGGGCGTGGTGGTTCCAGGATGAAGTAGGCAGATGTGGTTTGAGAGAGAAAATAGTAAGTTGAGTTTGACTCATTGTGTTTTAGACACAAGAGAGTCAAAAAAGTGAAACTTCCTGCTTGGACCTCAGATATCTGTGAGGAAAACAAGAAATTGAAGCTGGAGGAACAGATTTGGGAAACATCAAAACATAGATGCTTGTTCAAGAGTAAGTTGATGCTTCTTCACGTGCTTTGGACTTCCCTGGTAGCTCACACGGTAAAGTGTCTGCCTAGAAGGCGGGAGACTCGGGTTCGACCCCTGGTTCAGGAAGATCCCCTGGAGAAGGAAATGGCAACCCATTCCAGCATTATTGCCTGGAGAATCCCATGGATGGAGGGCCTGGAGGGCTACAGTCCATGGGGTCACAAACAGTCGGACATGCCTGAATGACTTCACTTTAACTTTCATGTGCTTTATGTCAGTATTTTAAAAGAGGTTCTCTAGTGATAATTAGTTGCTATGGTCTGACGTTTGATTACCAGAGAGGTACTTAAAAGTAAACTTTTCTTTGCTGGAAAGCATCTGTTTAATAAGTGCTTCTACTTAATAAGCCAGCACGTTCTGGGTCCTCAGTAACTCCCTTGTGATAAACTGGCACTTTTGGAAGCTGTATGGTTTTCCAGCCTCCGAAGCACTCTCTGAGTATCTAATGTTTTAATACATAGAGGAACATCACTAGTTTAATTGTGGTGAGAGCTCTTTAATAACCAGACCCAGTGTACCTACTTCTTCTTAAAAAAAAAAAAAAAATCTCTGGTAGAGAGAGAGAAGCAAGTTGAAATTCAGTTTAGTGATAGAGAGGTCAGTAAGACCCGCACATATTTGAGTGCCTACTACGTATTGGACACTAGGTCAAATACTGGGGACACAGCAAATTCTTTTGGGGGCAAGTCAAGCCAATTGTCACAGTGAACATGCGTAAGGGCTCAACCAGAGGTCTGTACCAAAGGCAGAGGTCTCCTTGCCAAGGGAAGTCGGGTAGAAAAATCGATCATTTGAATTGAACTCAAAAGGCTAAGTAATATTTGCAGTTAAATGAGACAATGTCAGCTGCCACCAAATGAATATACTGAGCATCTAGTCTGCTCCAGGCACTGTTTAGGCACTGAGGATAAAGCAGTGAGACCATCTCAGTGCCTGTCCTCATTTAGCTGGTGCTAAAGTTGGATGCGACGGACAAGAAATATGTTAATCAGCCAAGTAATATAGTTGAGTGAGTAGGGGAGTTGCTTTAGCAAATATATAGTCAGCAAATGATGTCTCTCAGGATATCTATTTGAGTTAAGACCTAAATGAAAAGAAGAAGGTGGGAACAGGAAAAGATTTATAAGCTGAAACAGCAGCAAGTGGAGAGCCTCTTTTCATACTGTTCATGGGGTTCTCAAGGCAAGAATACTGAAGTGGTTACCATTCCCTTCTCCAGCGGACCACATTTTGTCAGAACTCTCTACCATGACCCGTCCATCTTGAGTGGCCCTGCATGGCATGGCTCATGGTTTCATTAACTTATACATGATTGTGATCCATGTGATCATTTTGGTTAGTTTTCTGTGCTTGTGGTTTTCGTTTTGTCTGCCCTCTGATGGATGAAGATAAGAGGCTTGTGCAAGTTTCCTGATGGCTTAAAACTCAACCTTCGAAAAACTAAGATCAAAGCATCTTGTTCTATCCCTTCATGGCAGATAGATGGGGAAAAAATGGAAATAGTGACAGACTTTATTTTCTTGGGCTCCAAAATCACTGCAGATGGTGACTGCAGCCATGAAATTAAAAGATGCTTGCTCCTTGGAAGAAAAGCTATGATAAACCTAGACATCATTAAAAAGCAGAGACCACTTTGCCAACAAAGGTCCATCTAGTCAAAGCTATGGTTTCTCCAGTAGTTATGTATGGATGTGACATCTGGACCATAGAGAAGGCTGAGTGCCGAAGAATCGATGCTTTTGAACTGTGGTGTTGGAGAAGACTCTTGAGAGTCCCTTGGACTGCAAGGAGATCCAACCAGTCAATCCTAAAGGAAATCAGTCCTGAGTATTCATTGGAAGGACTGATGCTGAAGCTGAAGCTCCAGTACTTTGCCCACCTGATGCCAACTCATTGGAAAAGACACTGATGCTGTGACAGATTGAGGGATGGAGGAGAGGGGGCAACAGAGGATGAGATGGTTGGATGACATCACCGACTCAATGAACATGAATTTGAGCAAACTGCAGGAGATGGTGAAGTGCAGGGAAGCCTGGTGGGCTGCAGTCCATGGGATCATAGAGTTGGACAAAACTGAGTGACATTTTCTCTATCTCACACACATACACACACACACACACACACACACACACACACACAGCGTATGTTACTCCAAATGTTATGGGAAGCCTCTAAAGTATTTTATACTGGGAACTAGAGCTCTAGGCAAAGATCCAAGTCTGGAGATCCACACCTGGGGGTCATCAGCATATGGATAGGTTTTGAAGCCATGAGACAGAGAAAGCAGATAGACTAGAGGCATGTGCTAAAAGCTTTGGGCAGCCCAACATCTTACTGAGACTGCAAAGGGGGAGGCGGTGCAGGCAGAAGGGAAGCCGGCAGGCAGGGGTGGCTTGGGAGCTCAGAAAAGATAGGGTTTCAAAATGGCTATAATTGGAGGGTTCAGAAATAGTGAGGAGTTGCGTTAGATGAAGACGGAGCACACCATCGGCTGTGGCTGGTGTAGGGTGTTGGCGACACTGATAGATCTGTGGAGGCACAAGCCCAATTGACTGGGAGAGGGGGGTCAGAAAGTGGAGAGAGGGAGTAGACCCAATTCTTCTGGGGTTTTGCTATGAGTGAGAGTGAAGAATAAAATAATAACAATAATAACAAAGCTTTGAGTTAAGGAAGGTTTTGTTTTGTTTGAAGATGATTATTGCTATTACTTATTCCTAAGTATATGATCCAGTACTGAGGGAATCAAAAATGGTGGCACAGCTGTTGGTGGGAATATAAACCAGTACAGACAGTATGGAAAGCAGTTCCTCAAAGAACTAAAAAGAAAATTACTGTATGACCCAGAAATCCCACTCTTGGGCATATATCCTGACAAGACTATAATTCAAAAACATACATACACCCCTGCATTCATAGCAGCACTATGTACAATAGCCAAAACATGGAGGCAACCTCAATGTCAATTTATAGGTGAATGGATAAAAAAAAGATGTGATAACCAATGGAATACTACTCAACCATATGAGAGAATGAAAAGAAATGCATGGATGGAAGTAGAGATTATTGTACTAAATTAAGTAAGTCAGAAAGAGAAAAACAAATATCATATGATATCACTTACATGGAATCTTAATATGACACAAAGAACTTATTTACAAAACAGAAACAAATCCATTAGACACAGAAGGCAAATATATGGTTATCAAAGGGAAAGTGGAGTGGGGAGGGAAGGATTGGGAGCTTGAGATTAGCAGATACAAACTGTTATGCATAGAATAAATAAAAACCCAGGTCCTATTTATAGCGCAGGGAACCATTTTCAATATGATATGATAAACCATAATGGAAAAGTATGAACAATTTCATATATATGTATAACTGAGTCACTTTGTTATAAGCAGAAATTAATACAACATTGTAAATCAACTATATTTTGATAAAAGAAATTAAATGGTGGTGCAGGGAAAAGCAGTGAAAATTACAAGAGGAAAGCCCTTGAGTAGGCTAGAGTAGAATCCAAGCTGGGTAAGAAAGGGATGAATGAAGGACATGGTGGTTAGTGAACCTATGAGGTCAGTGAATCCAGGGTCTCACAAGTAATAATGCTGTTTGAGCAGGAGTACTGGAGAAGGTGCTGATAAAGAATCCTCCTGCCAAAGCAGGAGACATGGGTTCGATCCCTGATTCAGAAGATCCCCTGGAAAAGGAAACGGCAACCCACTCCAGTATTCATGTCTAGGAAATCCCATGGACAGAGGAGCCTGGTGAGCTATAGTCCATGCTTTTGTGAAAGACCCAGATAGGACTTAGTGACTAAACAACAGCAATAACCGGAAGAGGCAAGCTGGAAGAGTAGGAAATGACATCACAGAGGATTATGTTTGAATTGAGAGATTCAAGGCTATTATCAAATCTTGGGTATATCATTATAAATAATATCTAGCTATAATTAAGTTTCAGGCTTCCCAGGTGGTTCAGTGGTAAAGAATCTGCCTGCCAATGCAGGAGACACAGATACAATCCCTGGGTCTGGAGGATTCCCTGGAGGAGGACGTGGCAACCTGCTACAGTCTTCTTGCCTGGAAAGCTCCATGAACAGAGGAGCCTGACAGGCTACAGTCTATGGGGTCACAAAGAGTCAGACAGGACTGAGTGACTAAGCACAGAACACAGCCTAGCTAAGCTTATGCTTGTTTATCTGACTCAGTTGACAGTGTTATAGCTAACAGAATATTCATAAAGCACATAAATGGTAGCTCTGTGCATGCAGATTTCTGAAAATCACAGTCATCATAAAGGTTCTAGTTCAAGAACATCAACACCTGAGATGAGAGCTCTTATAGGCATTGAGTCCATTACGAAGGTAGAACCATTTGACCTGACTTTCAGAAAAAAAGAGGAGGTAATCAGCAACGAGATACATGCTACACACCTGTCAGAATGGATAAAATTCAAACACAGAATTATTTGCTGATAAGGATGTGGAGAGAGAAAGTGAAAGTGAAGTCGCTCAGTCATGTCCGACTCTTTGCGACCCCATGGACCAGGCTCCTCCCTCCATGGGATTCTCCAAGCAAGAGTACTGGAGTGGGTTGCCATTGCCTTCTCCAGGGGATCTTCCCGACCCAGGGATTAAACCCAGGTCTCCCACATGCCAGGCAGATGCTTTAACCTCTGAGCTCCCAGGGAAGCTGGAGACAAAGGAAGTCTAATTTACTGCTGGGAATGTGAAATGGTACAACCACTTTAGAAGTAGTTTGGATGTTTTTTACAAAACTAAACATAGTATCTAGCAATCATGCAACTTAGTGCTCCCCCAAATGAGTTTAAAATTTGTGTTTACAAAAAAACCTACATACACAGATGTTCATAACAGTTTTATTCATAATTGCCAAAACTTTAAAGAAATTATTATGTCCTTCAGTAGGTGAATGGATAAACAAGGATATATAGTTATATCCTTAAGGATAAACAAGTTATAGTGTATTCATACAATGGAATATTACTCAATAATGAAAAAAGGAAATGAACTATCAACACAAAAAGATATGGAGGAATCTTTTTTCAATTAATTAATTTTAGTTAGAGAATAATTACTTTGCAATATTTTGATGGTTTTGCCATACGTCAGCATGAATAGGCCACAAGTATTCATGTGTCCCCCTCATCCTGAACCCCTCCTCCCAGCTCCTTCCCCACCCCACCCCTCTGGGTTGTCCCAGCGCACCTGCTTTGGGTGCCCTCCTTCATGCATCAAACTTGCACTGGTCATCTATTTTACATATGGTACTGTATATCTTTCAGTGCTATTCTCTCAAATCATCCCACCCTTGCCTCTCCTGCTGAACCCCAAAGTCTGTTCTTTACATCTGTCTCCTTTGTTGACCTGCATGTAGGATCATTGGTACTGTCTTTCTAAATTCCATACGTGTGCATTAAGTTATTTGTCTTTATCTTTCTGACTTACTTCATTCAGTATAATAGGCTCCAGGTTCATCCACCTCATTAGAACTGACTCAGATGTGTTCCTGTTTATAGCTGAGTAATACTCCATTGTGTATGTGTACCACAGCTTTGTTGTCCATTCATCTAGGTTGCTTTCATGTCCTGGCTACTGTAAACAGTGCTGCGGTGAACACTGGGGTACATATGTCTCTTTCAATTCTGGTTTCTTCGTTGTGTATGCCCAGCAGTGGGATTGCTGGGTCATATGGCAGTTCTATTCCCAGTTTTTTAAGGAATATCCACACTGTTCTCTGTAGTGACTGTACCAGTTTGCATTCCTACCAACAGTGTAAGAGTGTTCCCTTTTCTCCACACCGTCTTTAGCAGTGATTTTTTTGTAAACTTTTTGATGATGGCCATTCTGATCAGTGCGAGATGATACTTCATTGTGGTTTTGATTTGCATTTCTCTAATAATGAGTGATGTTGAGCATTTTTTCATGTGTTTACTAGATGTTTATTAGATGTCTTCTTTCGAAAAATGTCTGTTTAGGTCCTTTGTCCACTTTTTGATTGGGCTGTTCGTTTTTCCGGTATTGAGTTGCATGAGCTGCTTGTATATTTTTGAAATGAATTCTTTGTCAGTTGCTTCATTTGCTATTGTTTTCTCCCATTGTGAAGGCTGTCTTTTCACCTTGCTTATAGTTTCCTTTGTTGTGTAAAAGCTTTTAAGTGTAATTAGGTTCCATTTGTTTGTTTTTGTTTTTTTTTAAAAAAACAAAAATGGAGGAACCTTGAATGTACATTGCTAAGTGAAAGAAGCCAGTTTGAAAAGTCTATGAATGATTCCAACTGTATTACATTCTAGAAAAAGGCATACTTTGGAAGCAGTAAAACGATCAGTGCTTCTGCTATATTTAAAATAGATAATCAGCAAGGTCCTACCATGTAGCACAGGGAACTCTATTCGATGTTAAGTGGCAGCCTGGATGGGAGAGATTGGATACACATATATGTACAGCTGAGTCGCTTTGCTGTCCATCTAAAACTGTCACAGCATTGCTAATTGGCTGTGCTTGTTCGTGTGTGCTCATTCATGTTCAATTCTTTGGGACCCTATGGACTATAGCCCACCAGGCTTCTCTGTCCATGGGATTTTCCAGGCAATAATACTGGAGTGGGTTGCTATTTCCTCCTCCAGGGGATCTTTCAACCCAGGGATCGAACCCTCATCTCTTGCATATTTTGCATTGGCAAGCAGATTATTTAGCACTGTGCCATGCCTGTACTTCAATATAAAATTAAACGTTTTTAAAAATACAGTAAATACAAACTCAAAAAGTAGATCGCCTACAAGCAAAGGAAAATAAAAACCTTTCATATCCCCACCTTCCCAGAAAAGTTCAGTGTTTGCCAGAATGTTTCATGGAGTAAGAGAAGGATGAATAGGTAGAGCACAGGGGATTTTGGGGGCCATAAAACTAACCTATATGATACTGTAACACTGGAGGACACAGGTCATTATTCATTTGTCAACCCACAGAATATACAACACAAAGAATGAACTCTGATGTAAACCAGGTACATTCATTAATAGTAACATATCAGTATTGGTTCACCAGTTACAACAGAGGCACTGCATATAATAGGAGAATTGGAAAAGGAGGCACTTTTTTGCAGACCTAATTAAAAAAAAAAAGCAATGCACTTGTTTCCTTGCAACGTTATAAGTGCTCAAAAATAATAAAAGAAATGTTTGTCAGACAGGCAAAGAGATAAAGGAATAAAGTGTGTTTATCCCAGAAAGAAAGATTAAGGCATGTGGTACAAAAATATAGAAAAAGAAAGAGTGGGCAAGGTGTACAGGTGTGTCATGCTGAAAATATTGTCAAGCAAATGATCAGATGTGCTGTACAAAATGATCGCTGAGCCTGCAACAGGGAGCATGGTTACAGTCGGAGCAAAACTGGAAAAAAAGAGACAAGTCAGGAGATTATTGCCCTGGTCGAGAGGAGAATGGATAAGATCTGAACTGAAGTAGAGATGGAGAAGAGGAGATGCATTATAAATAGATTTGGCTGCTAGAATGAAAGGAACTTGGTGGCTGATGAAACAGGCCAGGGTTCTCAAAGCCACCATACGAGACTCCCAGTCGAGCCTGAGGGCATCGTGTTGGACTTGGAACTTGCATATCTGACCCCACTTTGTGTTGAATGATGGGCCTGATTTTTGCAGCACCAAGGCTCTTCTCCCTGATTGTTTGGTTGGCACTTTGGGAAGTAGCATTAACACTTTCAGGTCACTAGGGGGCTAATCATAGCCATTTTCGTGATTGTAGAACTGAATTGCCGTTCAGAAAGAATAATCATAGCAGTTCACACAGGGGTCTTTCCTAGAAGATTTCACTATCTTAGGACAAAGTCATTTGCATTAAGACCATTCCATGAGGCTAGTGTCATGAAAGTCATTATTTATACAGCTTTTGCTCTCAGATTTTCAGGCACCTTACCAGAAGTCCACTGAATCCTCTGCTCATTGCATATGTGTGTGCGTGTTAAACTGATGCACACAGGCAGTATATGAAGGTGATTGGGAGGACTAATAGACAGATGTGCTGCTGCTGCTGCTAAGTCGCTTCAGTCGTGTCCAACTCTGTGCGACCCCATAGGTGGCAGCTTACCAGGCTCCTCTGTCCGTGGGATTCTCTAGGCAAGAATGCTGGAGTGGGTTGCCATTGCCGTCTCCAGTGCATAAAAGTGAAAAGTGAAAGTGAAGTCCTTCAGTCGTGTCCGACTCTTAGTGACCTCATGGATTGCAGCCTACCAGGCTCCTCCGTCCATGGGATTTTCCAGGCAAGAGTACTGGAGTGGGGTGCCATTGCCTTCTCCGAATAGACAGATGTAGATAGAGATAAATATTAATAGACACATAGACAAATAGACGTGAATGATAGCAGTTACTGCCTTGTTTACATGAGCATGCTATTTTAAAAGAAAATTATAAAAATAATAAAAATTTTTTAAAAATTTAAATAACTTTTAAAAAATTTAAAAGAAGATGATTTCATAAAAGGCAAACTTAAATTTATTAACCATCAGCTCCGTGCACGACACTATTTTGGATACTTACATACACTACTGGACTCAAAGCTGTTTGTTGTAAGTTTACATTCCCAATAACGGTGCACAAAGATTCTCTTTTCTCCACATCCTCACCAACACTTCTTATCTCTTGTGTTTTTGATGGCAGCCATTCTAACCAGTGTAAACTGATAGCTCATTGTGGCTTTGATTCTAATGATGGGTGTGGGTACCTTTTCATGTACCTATTTGGACTTTTGTATGTCTTCTTGGGAAATACTGTATTATATACTTGAAAGTTGTTGAGAGAGCAAATCGTCAATGTTCTCACCACAAAAAGGAAGTGGTAATTACGTGATGCAATAGGAGTGGTTAGCTACAGCAGTAATCATGTTGCAGTGTGGGGAGAAAGCTCTTGGGAGACAGAAGTAGAGGATCTTTAATATTAGTATTCCTAGAGCAGGAAGCTGGTGTTGTGAAAATGTTTGTGGAATAATTAACATAACATTTCATTTAATTCTAGTAAAATCTCTTTAAGGTAAATATCATTGTCCCCACATAACAGACGTGGGCATTGAGGCACAATTTAAATAAGTTTCTGACTTCCCTGGTGGTCCAGTGTCTCCTGCCAGCGCAGGAGACATGGGTTCCATACCTAGTCTGGGAAGATTCCATATGTCGTGGAGCAAAACTAAGCCCGTGCGCCACACTACTGAACCCGTGCAGTCTAGAGCCTGTGCTCTGCAGTAAGAGAAGCTGCGACAGTGAGAAGCCGGTGCCTCGCACTAAGAGGAGCCTCCACTTGCCACAACTAGAGAAAGCCCGCACGCAGCAAGGAAGATCCAGAGTAGCCAAAAATAAATAAACAAAAATAATCTAAAAAAATAGAAAGTTTTAAATAATTTCCCAAATGTTGTTAAGCTCAGAAGCAGTGAAAATGCTGGAATCAAGCGCAAACCTCTGTGATCCAGAAGCAAGGTTTTTCTCCTGCTCTCCACTGTCATCGAGGCAGCTCTTTGAAGGCACCTTGTGACCCTCCTCAAGTTTCTGCACAGTGCCCTACTTGGGAACTGAGTGATTCTTCCAGGTCGTGGAGAAGTCTCACAATTGGCAGCCAGCTGGTTTGTGCCGACTCAGACATTTTGCATCTCCATCTGGAACTGCTGTTTGGGAAGCCCCAGCAGAGCCCCTGAGCTGTGGTGCCCCCAGCCGCCCAGCTCTGTGAAATGAACACAATGATAACGTTTACGACCCTAACCTTGCAGGATGCTCCCCAGGCCCAGACGTGCAGCTGTAATTCCTCACCCACAGGCCACCAGACTGTGTTCAGATAACCATGAAAACGATTCCCGTTGAGTCAGTAGAACCTGATTACACTGCAAGAGAGTGAAATGGAGAAGAAGAACGGCATGTGGAGGCAGAATTGTTAAGTGATAGGAAATAAATCATGCCAATTACCCTTTAGGTGTTTGGGCAGACCCACGTGAGATTGCTAAAAACAAATTCATTTTGAGACTATACCTATACCTTCTCTGAATCCCTGCTGCCAGAGGCCATTAGCATTGTCCAACCAAAATTTCCAGAAAGTCCCCAGGCCTCATTTAGCTACAGAGATTTTAAAAAGTTTGTCTTTGGGAAGAAAGTCATACATAGAGCAACACTTACACCCTGTTGAAAAGGAGTGATTCCTGGTGTTTGAGCTATTCAGTCAGAATCTGATCCATTTATTTAAGAAATCTGTTACTCAGATGCAATTTCACTCACTTGCAAGGTGGTCTTTTTTTTTTCTCCTTTCATACGTGTAGAAGGCAATATGATCCTCCCACTCCACCCCCTGCTCATCTCACTGATGCCTTTAGAAAGCTGGAACCAGACTGATTACAGACCTTTGTTGCCATAAAGATACAACAGAATGTGGTTAAGGGAGAAGAAAGAGCCTTAACTATGAATACGTTTCCTCTGATGGCTAATTTTTTTCTCTTATACCTTTCCAAAAAGGTGGCAAGGTGACATCTACGTAGAGCATATTTAATTGCAACTTTCGGAAGACTGAAGCAGTAATACCTCACAGAATTCTCAGTCACCATTCAAAATGTTTGGAAAAGCACAAGATGAAGTGTACTGTCAGCAGAGGGGGAAGAAATTGGAATTTCAAGTAATCTGCCTGGTCTCCTGATTACACTTTGTAACAAAGAGGATATATCAGCCCTTGATTTCAGTCTCTGATTTCCATTCATCTGGGGTCCTTTCATTATGAACAGGGTTTCTCTCTGGGTAGCCACAGTACTTATAATCTAAAGAATAGCAAAGAGCATTTTGTTCTATTATGATGTGGTGATGTCAGATGCAAGTAATTTGATCCTAATCCCTGCCTGCAGCATCCAAAGGCAGGTTAAGGACCTCACCCAGAGCATCTTCCTAAACCACAGTTAAAGAGTGTGTGCGTCTGCATCACTCCATATGTGTGGGCAAGCGTGTGGGTGTGTATGAAAGTTGTTTATTCATAAAGGAACGCATGATAAAGTCATGTGAATAACTGAAATTGATGACCCAGCCATGAGATAAGAATTTACTTGGTTAGTTTAATTTTCCAATAGTTACTAAACATGAGCAGTCAGAATTCTCAGTATATTTCAAATGAAATATAAACATAAAAATTCAGATATTTGCTATTTTAGCTTTTTGTTTAACTCAGTGGAATTAGTTACTGAAATTTGGGAAGAATAAACTGCTTCAAGTTAAAAACTGTATTGCTCACATAACTCCCAGGAGTCCAGAAGCCATGCACTGTGCGGATTTGCTCAGCTGTGTAAAGATGCAGAGAAACCTCGTTCCCTGACCCTGCTGCCTGTGTGTCGGGTCGTCCAGAAGTTGGCGGTGCTCTTGGCCATCTCGGTTCCGAGAAGGCTATGAAACAGGTGGACTGCTTATTTTCTTGCACAGGAGCTGAAAATCAGTGGTAAATGATCGTGATATCCTACAAACCCATTCAAAAGGGATACGTCAGGCTATGATCTTTTCTTCTGTAGCATTTCATGAGAAGTACAACTCTTAAGGACAAGCAGGACCGTGAGGAAGCTTCTGGGCAGCTCTCCAAAACAACACAACTGTATCACTCCAGATATACTTAAAAACATCTGTCTTTATGAGGAAGAATTCCATAGTAGCCTTAGGAAAAAAGACATCAATAATATAGATTTCTTTTCTGGGAATCTGATTTTCCAGAAGTAAAGGGCGTTCCTTTGAAACACTGGGTTCCCTAGGAATACCCCAGGCGCCATTGCATTGATGATGCCGCTCAGAGGTTTCAGATGGACTATTCCACGCACAGCCTACATACAGAGCTTTTCTCTCTTCTGTCATCCCTTCTTTATCTGTAAACATACCTGTTGTCTCTTCCAGATGGTAAGTTCATGTAGGGCAGAGAGTGTGTTCTTATTCGTCTTCATGGTCTGTCTCCCAAACAGTGCTTTCTCATTGCAGGTCCCCAAGAAGTAATCATAGAACACACGATACATATTTCAGATTGATAATAGTGAATACAAAATATTCTTATATACATGGTACACTTTCGTATATAAAGAAATGATGGATGGACGGACGGATGGATAGATGGATGTGTGTGTGCTCCGTCGTGTCCAAGTCTTTGTGACCCCATGGACTGTAGCCCACCAGGCTCCTCTGTTCATGGAATTTCTCAAGAAAGAATACTGGAGTGGGTTGCCATTTCCTTCTCCAAGGGAGTTTCCTGACCCAGGGATTGCACTGACACCTCTTGCATCTTCTGCATCAGTGGGCACATCGTTTACCACTGAGCCACCTGGGAAGCCAAAAGACACGATACTTCCCAACTTTTAGCTGATTTTCCCTAGGAATGTATGTGAACTTGAACTGATATCCTGTGAGTCTGTGAGGGTGTTGTAGCATCAGCCTGGATTTCACACCATGTGGTCTGGGTCTTCTATCTGCTGTCAAATGGCTTGACCCACTTCCTTGGTCATTTCATTGGGAAAACAAATGAAGTCACAGATGTGAAAGTGCTCCAAAGGGGTGGCATGAATGAGGTGGCCTCAGTGTTGTTATTATAGTGGTTTTGGGACCTAGAATATGACGGGTCCCTGTCACCCTGTGGTTTTCAATAATAAATCATGCTGACGACAGACCCACCAAACTCAACAGCACCAAGGAGCCCTTAGACCTGATCTGACTCAGATATCCAAAACATGTGACGGGAGCATCTTTGTGAGTGCACAGGTCATCTCCCGCTCAGCCTGCCCTGGGCTGCAGTGGTGTGTCGTGGGCCCTAACTGTCAGATTTGAAAACCAAAAGGCCTAGAACCAGGCAAACAGCCATACATCATTCATTGCCTTCCTGATTCTTTGGCTTCAGGTGGCCTTCAGCTGCTGCCGACACAGTGTCCTGATGCCTTGTGTGGTCTTTCTCTTTGAATGATTTCTGGAGGTTTTCAGGAAGGGCTGTGAGCCTATATATTATGGCAATGGACAGAGGAGCCTGGCGGGCTACAGTCCATGCAGTCGCGAAGAGTCGGATATGACTGAGCACACAGTGGGCCTATTCATTAAAGCATGGAAACCGATAACTTAAAATATATGTATATATTCTATTTATTTACTTTATTTATTTACTCATCTGTTTATCTTCTTTGGCTGTGCCAGGCCTTAGTGGTAACACAGGATCTTTATATGTGGCGTGGGAACTCTTAGTTGGGCATGTGGGATCCCACTAGAGGAGCCTGGGACACATGCGTTGGGAGTGTGGAGCTTAGCCACGGACCACAAGGGAAGTCCCAGCAACTGATGATATTTAATGATCAATAGACATTCCCACTGTGTTTAAGTCTATTCAAGAGTCAGTTTTATCATAAGCTCTCTGCTGAGCTTTTTCTTTAAATTAAAGGGTAGTTGATTTTACAGAGTTGTGTTAATTTCTGCTGTACAGCAAAGTTATATACATTCTTTATATTCTTTTTCATTTTGATTTTTCCAAGGATACTGAATATAGTTCCCTATGCTATACAGTAAGGCCTTGTTGTTTATTCATTCTAAATGTAATAGTTTGCATTTATCAACCCTAAACTCCCAGTCCATCTTCCTGCCCCTTGGCAACCACACATCTATGGCTTTGTGTCTGTTTCTGCTTAGTTTTTTATTCTAGTAAAAGTCTAATCCATTTGGGAGCTTCGTAAGCTAGTTCTTCTCACTGTCAAGCTATAAGACTTTCTAGAACATTCTCCATACGTTTTACTGAATTCTGTCTTCCTGCCTTGGGCAAGTATTGGGATTCCTGAAACACTTCTTTAACAAAGCAACAAAGCCAGAAGGAAAAGATAGATACTCGTTCACAAAGTTCCATATTTATGTCCAGAATAAGATTTTTCAGAACAATTGGAGCGAAACAATTGAATCTTTCCTGAGTGTGCACTGTGGTGTTAAATCTCACCCAGTGCTTGGCAATCTCTGCTGCCTCTCACACATTTTGGAACGTGGTTTGGGAATATTTCTCTTGAGTGCTTTTGCCATAAAGTAAAAATAGTTTCAGCTTCCCGCTAAGTAGAGTTCTTGCAAAGAGGCATTCATTATTCATTACTCACTTTTCTCCAGTGCTGCCCACCAGGGATCTCAAAAGTTTTCACATGTAGGTGTTTGTGGTCCTGATCTTCTAAGAAGAAAGTTTGGGATAGAAATCAAGAAAGGACAACTTCCCTGGCAATGTCATGCCTTGGTTCACAAAATAAAGTGGGAAGGGTGTAGCTGCTAAAAGCAGACGGTGGCCTATGTGAATATGGCACACTGTAGGGAGTTATATCTGATCATCATAAGCTCACTCTGAGAATAAAATTCAAGATTATAAAGTATCATCTGTGAAAACTACCATATTAGAGAAACCGAGTACATCTTGGAAGTCTTTTGTTTCAAATGCCTTTGCAATAGTTTTGGCTAGACAAAAAGGCAATTTCTAAAGTTTACAGATGCAGAACTGAGTTATACATTTTTAATTGCCTCCTGGGGCAGTGTGACTTATTTATCTTCAATGATTTAACACATTTAATCTATTTTGCTTTTGACATGGACAGAAAGTTCACCAGCCACTGTTCTTCATTGCTTAGGCCTAGTGGTAAGGGCTGCCTGGGGCACTAATGATGAGAATGTTTCTACTTAGCCCTTGGCCTCCACTGTTGGAAAATGTGAAAAGTAAAGAATTAATCTTTAAATGGAATTTCAATAGGTAGTGTTGACGAGGAACAATGTGGAAGTTTTAGACTTTTTTTTTAATTTATTTTTAAAAATTCACTTTCTTAAATTATTGGATTTCTCAGCCTTCTTTATGGTCCAATTCTCACATCCATACATGACTACTGAAAAAACAAAACAAAACATAGCTTTGACTATGTGGACAGATTTTATATTTTTTTATTTGTGATTGGCTTCATTTTCTTGATACAGTGTGGAATTACTTTTTGCTAATATTTTTCATGGCTGAATTTTCATAACTTTCAGTCAGTTTAGTTCAGCTACTCAGTTGTGTTCGACTCTTTGCAACCCCATGGACTGCAGCACACCAGGCTTCCCTGTCCATCACCAACTCCCAGAGCTTGCTTAAACTCATGTCCATTAAGTCAGTGATGCCATCCAACCATCTCATCCTCTGTCATCCCCTTCTCCTCCTGACTTCAGTCTTTCCCAGCATCAGGGTCTTTTCCAGCAAGTCAGTTCTTTGAATCAGGTGGCCAAAGTACTGGAGTTTCAGCTTCAACATCAGTCCTTCTACCGAATATTCTGGACTGATTTCCTTTAGAATTGACTGGTTGGATATCCTTGCAGTCCAAGGGACTTTCAAGAGTCTTCTTGAACACCACAGTTCAAAAGCATCAATTCTTTGGCACTCAGCTTTCTTTATAGTCCAACTCTCACATCCATACATGACTACTGGAAAAACCATAGCTTTAACTAGACAGACCTTTGTTGGCCAAGTAATGTCTCTGCTTTTTAATATGCTGTCCTGGTTGGTCATAGCGTTTCTTCCAAGGAGCAAGAGTCTTTTAATTTCATGGCTGCAGTCACCATTTGCAGTGATTTTGGAGCCCAAAAAACTAAAGTCTCTCACTGTTTCCATTGTTTCCCCATCTATTTGTCATGAAGTGATGGGACTGGATGCCATGATCTTAGTTTTCTGAATGTTGAGTTTTAAGCCAGCTTTTCCACTCCCTTCTTTCACTTGCATCAAGAGGCTCTTTAGTTCTTCTTTGCTTTCTGCCAGAAGGGTGGTGTCATCTGCATATCTGAGGTTATTGATATTTCTCCCAGCAGTCTTGATTCCAGCTTGTGCTTCATAACTTTGGCAGTTTACTTTTCTGTACATTGCTTTCATTCTGCTCTGAAAATGGAAAAATGAAAGACACATTTCCTGCCCTCAAGGAACTCACAGTTTTAATGCAGCCTTTTAGGTGGCTTGATAAAAATGAGCATAAACTCTGAAGGCTCCCAGAAGATAGGACATAGTTTAAACCTAGGTCTGAGTACATATATCTTACATTCTCCCAGGAGGCTAAAGCTGGGTGAATGCAAATATATATCTAATAAATTTGCTAAACACTGATACAAGATAAATACTTCCTAAATATTACATCATGTGCTCATGCACTCAGTCCTATATGACTCTTCACAGCCCCATGGACTATAGTCCATCAGTCTCCTCTGTCCATGGAATTTTCTGGGCAAGAATACTGGAGCAGGTTGCCTGGAGCCTACTCCAGGGGATCTTCCCAAGCCAGGGATCGAACCCAAGTCCGTCTCCTGCGTTGGCAAGTGAATTCTTTACCACTAGTGCCGCCTGGGAAGCCCTAAATATTGCATATTGATTGTTATATTCACCCTTGAATTTAACTTTGTTAATCTATTTTAGTCTACTGAATTGATCTTTATTTAAAACTTGCATATACTCCCTTTTGTCTTATGAAAGTAATTAAGATGCTTTAAGTATCCAAGATGAACCATCTTTCTCTTTTAGTAGCTATATCCTAAGACATGTTTCCCCAGGGATTTTTATTTTATCACATATAAAGAACAAACAGTACCTGTTCTGTGATGAATTCAAGAGAACACGGGGTTCTTAATAGCTGTGTTAATGGGATAATGAATAATGTTTGTTTCTAACCCACAGGATATCTACCTAATTTATTAGCAACCTAAGATATCTGTTATGATTCAAAATAAAAATAACATCCATTAGAAGCAGAAAAAAAGCAGGATAATTTCTTCCCCAATGCAGGGGCTTTTTCCTGTGTCTCTTATGAAAACCAAAAGAAATTGATGTTAGTTTAACCTTTATTATGTACCAGACATCATGCAGGATGCTACCCATATAGTGATTGATTGCCTTTATCTACAGGGAACTTGCAAAGCTAGTTTAAGGCAAGGGTATAAAAAAGGACAGACACATAATCATCAGATATGTGATCAGTAATGTATTAGTATATGAAATCAAGTCAAGTGAATCATGGAAGGAAGTAATCCTACCTGAACATGACCTCTTGAGAAGAAATCATAAAAGAACAGACATTTGCATGAGGCCTCGGAGGATTTTGTAAGAGCTGCAAGAACAGGGAAGTTATGGGGATTCTATACTGAGGGAATCCCAGTAAAGCTGTGAGCAAGTTGAAGTACACAGTCCACATTAGAAGAACAGGTTGATAGGGAGCCCCTGCAGGGAAGGGAGTTCATCTTGCTCATCACTGTTTACCCCATGTCTAAAACCCTGCACGCTGTAAGCACTGTATATATTTGTTGAATATGTGATCTGATTGTGTGATTAAAACTTTAGGTAAAGAGTGGGTGGAAACCAGAAGCTGAGAAGAGCCCAGTAGATAGGCTGTATCAGTACTAAAGAATCTTATAATTTAATACTAAAGAGTATGGATTTTATCCTGTAATTCAGTACTTATCAAAGTATGTCCCTTAAAAAGTCAACTCTGAAGGACAGTAATAAGCATCTCTCAACAAAAGCATTCTGTTGTCAAATAAGCTTGGGAAATACTGGTTTAAATAGTAGCTTCTTTGCTTAGATTTCTTCTGAGCCATGTCTCTACTCATGTGCTTTATGAAGCTCCAAGAAAATTCTATAGAATTCAAACTTCTAGGATCCTAGACCCTCTCCACCCTGCAGGACTGGGGTTCTCCATGGCACATTTTATGGAAATCTGTCCTAACAGAGGGACTTAAAGACCTTTCAGCAATGGACTGATCTGAACTTCATTTTAGAAGATTTTCTGGTCTTCTAAAAACTGAAGGCTTTCCAGGTAGCCCTAGTGGTGAAGACTGTGCCTGCCAATGCAGGAGACACTAAGAGCTGTGGGTTCGATCCTTGGGTCAGGAAGATCCCCTGGAGAAGAAAATGGCAATCCATTCCAGTGTTCTTGCCTGGAGAATCCCTTGGACAGAGGAGCCTGGTGGCTGCAGTCCATGAGATCGCAGAGTCAGACACAACTGAAGCAACTTAGCATGCACTGGTTTTCTAAAGAATGGACTGAGAGGAGGCAGTTTGATGATAGGCGTGATAGTTTCAGCAGGAGATAATGAGAGCTGAACCCCAAGAAGCAAGGAGAAAGAACCAAGAGCCACCAAGGACATATCAGAGGTAGAACTTATCAGAGCTGTCACTGGAGTCAGACATGTTATACACTGCCCAGGGCTTCCTGGCCAAGGTCCCTGGGCACTGAATCTGGTCTGTACTCTGTTACCGAGCTGAGCCTCCAGGAGCAGGGCTGTGCCCGTCTAGATGAAGGACAGGGTGTGTCACAGCTGTGGGGTCCCTAGTTAATGACTGATGAGATGTGGGGGGAAAGCAAGAAGAGCATTCACGATGATTCATCTTTCTTGTTTGAGTGATAGCATGGCCAAAGATGTCTTCTGTAAACTTCTAATACTTCTAAAACTATAATATCTGCAATCACAGTACCTGGAGAAGGAATGATGATGAAGATGCGTTTCTATTTGCCCTGAACAGCCTCTCCCAGGAGTTACATTTTCCTCTCCACCACACATGAAATTAAATATCCTATCATTACGGAGAGATTTTACCAACACCTTAAACCAAGGATTGCCAACCCAAATGTCTCCAGAGTCTACTCGGGCATGTTCAGTGAGTGAAGTATAGAGCAAGCGGAGTCTTTGCATGTTAAACTTACAGAAATGTCCTTCACTTACCAAAAGACAAGCTGTCTTTCGCTTTTGCTTTTGAATATGCAGTTTCCACCATCTATATTTTATAACCATTTTTGACAGGAATGTAGATAGTGAGAAATGTTTCTCTACTCCAAGAAAAGTGTCTGCACAGTACTGATGATGAATGACACCTGACATGGTGGCAGTTAAGAAATATAGAGAAGGGTGGGCCAGTTATTGTGATTTTTCAGGAGAAACTGGGTATTTGACTTTTTGTGTGATATCTCTCTAGTTTTTAATGTAGACAGAAAACTTTCAATAGTCTGTATGGGCCAAATAAAAGCATATCTCTGGGCCCCACCAGTCCATGATTCCTCTCTTAGCCCGTATGTGCTTTGTACACATATACATGGGCGCCCCCCCTTTTTTTTTAAGTTAATAAATTTAAAATTCATATACTTTTAGGTGGGCTTCCCTGGTGGCTCAGAGGGTAAAGCGCGTGCCTGCAATGCAGGACACTTGAATTCCATCCCCGGGTCAGGAAGATCCCCTGGAAAAGGAAATGGCAACCCACTCCATTGCTTTTGCCTGGAAAATGCCATGGATGGAGGAGCCTGGTAGGCTATAGTCAATAGGATCTACTTTTAGGTAGACAAGGTGTTAGATGACCTGCTAAGTTGCCCTACAAACCTAGGTTGAATTGCTGGGAGGAGAAAAGCCAAATTTCCTGTGCTGATAATTAGAACAAGGTCCTTGCTTTTGCAATAAGTCTTTACCATAGAAAGAAAGTCCCAAAATCTGGTGCCTGGAGAGTGTTAGAGAGCTTTCATTCAAATCACATCACCAGTGGTGCTAAGGCATGAGAGTCTGCCAGGATAAAAGTAATATAGAGTGTGATGTCCGGTGCTGTGAAAGAGAGGGGAGGCTAATACACACTTCCCATTGTAATTCATACCTCGTGGATTCTGTTTCACAGAATGGGGAGTGTGGAATCATGAATTGACTGACTAAGGCCTCCATGTCAGGGAGATTGTGAAGTGGTGCAGGGGGATTTAGTCCTGGGGCTAATATGATGTCACCTCTTGGTTCCTGGCAGAACTTTCTTAATGGCCCGCATATGAGCACACAGATTGGACCCATCTGTTTGAAAGGGGGAGTTAGCACATGTGTGGTAATCACCATCGCTCTAAAGAAACTTTGAGGAGGTGTTTAGTTCCTGCTGATAGGGAAGATTAGAATCAAGCAAGTTTTATGAATAGAAAATGATGAGCAGATGAGCCTGGCAGGAAATGGAAATGTGATGAGATTAGTAGCTGATGTATACCTCTCTGCAGGGAAAAAAAAAAAAAAAAAGCTCTAAGGGATGTCAGGCTGAGAAATACTTTACTTCCTGAAGTGCAAAGAAGAGATTTGGACAAAGTGTAATATTAGCAGCCACTGCCAAAGTGAATTGGTCAAGGATCTTTCTAAAAAAAGCTGCCATTTAGCTTTTGCTGGGTCTCAACATGGTGAGGAAAAAGTGCCTCCTTGTCCTGAGATACAAGCTTCGAAGGTGCATTCAGCCAACAAACGTTTCCTGAGCACCACCTGTGTGGTGGCATTGCACCAGCCCCAAAGCGGCTCACAGACTCATGGGAATCATCACGCTGTACTCTCTGGGTGGACTGTGAGCAGACTGTCCTGGGGCTCCCTGATAATGGGCATCTTTGCGCAGAGAGAAATAGCACAAAAATAAAGAGTGTGATTCAGTGACCTGAAAGCCTGTGTTCCATGGTTCTGTGGGTCATGGAGCCCCTTTGGTTTGTGCCATTTGAAAAACAACTTTTTAGAAAAAAGAAACTTTCTGAAAGAAAGTTCAGAGCAAACTCATCAGATTTTCCCCAAAGGTTGGCAGTCTCAGCGTTTAGAGAATGGATTTTTTTAAAATTGAGGTATAGTTGATTTACAATACTGTGTATTATTGTATATATATATAAAGCTGTATATATATATATACACACATATATATTTTCAGATTCTTTTCCACTTTAGATTGTTACAAAATATTAGATAGGTTCCCACACTATACAGTAAATCCTTGTTGCTTATCTACTGTATATACAGTAGCCTGTATCTGTTTACATCACACTCATAATTTATCCCTTCCGCTCCTCCTTTTCCTCTGTGGTAACCATAAATTTGCTTTCTATGTCTGTAAGTTTGTTTTGTAAATAAATTAATTTGTATCCTTTTTTGAAAAATCCCACATATAATTGATGTCATGTGGTATTTGTCGTTCTCTGAGTTACTTCACTTAGTATGATAACCCCTAGGTTCATGTTGCAAATGGCAACATTTAATTTTTTTATGACTAAGTAATATTCCATTGTGTATGTATAGCACATCTTCTGTATCCAAGTGATTGGACTTTATTGTTTCCATAACTTTCTCAATGGCTTTCTCTGGATGGAAGGTAAAGTGAAAGTGAAAGTCGCTCAGTGGTGTCCAACTCTGCAAACCCATGGACTACACTGTCCATGGGATTCTCCAGGCCAGACTACTGCGGTGGGTAGCCTTTCCCTTCTCCATGGGATCTTCCCAATGCAGGGATCGAACCCAGGTCTCCTGCATTGCAGGCGGATTCTTTACCAGCTGAGCCACAAGGGAAGCCCAAGAATACTAGGCAGGGTAGCCTATCCCTTCTCCAGCAAATCTTCCTGACCCAGGAATTGAACCAGGGTCTCCTGCATTTCAGGTAAATTCTTTACCAACTGAGCTATCAGGGAAGCCCATGGAAGGTAATACACCCCCATTCTCTTCAGAAAAGAATCCTGTTTATTCCTTCCAGATTCACCTCTTCTGAAAGGTTCCCTACCTACTCGACCTTTTATGTCCTTCCTGCCCCTCTTTCCTTCCCTCCCTCACACCATACTTTAATGTTTTCTTCCTCCTCTTTTTCTCCTCCATTTCATCTCTTCCTCTCTTCCTTCCTTTCTTTCCTTTCATTCCCCATTCCTTCCTTTTTAAACATTTCAGATAGAGACTTTTCCATATAAAGTAAACCACTCTGTAAATGTATGCAAACTACTGAGTATACTTCTCCTGAAATGCCCGAGAATAGGTCCTGCAACATGGGATGGGGAAGACAGGGTGGGAAGGGACTAGGACACTTTCCCATCCCCGCTTGGGTTATTAATGCCCTAATGACAAGTTAAAGGTCAGATAAGAGAAACTGCGTATAGTAAATCCAAAGGCAGATGGTTTAGGGCATTTTTTTATTATTATTATTTCTTTTCTTCCATGGAAAGTATGAGTGACTGTGGAGGTTCCAGAAAGTTTATCTTCAGGTTGCTCCTCCTCTGAGACGTACCCTTTAGTTAACTATTGGCTAGTAGTTTCCTTTCTAGAAATGGTGGGAAGCCCTTGTCTTCCCAGCAATGCAGTAGACTGAACACATAGGCAGACAGGTCTAAATTCCAGCCCTTGCCTTCATATCAGCCCCTGAGTATTCTTGAGAAGGTTGCTCCCCTTGTGAGGAAGAGAGAAATTGGTTTTCAACCTCTCTGCTGTTTTGGAAGGATTAAGGATTTAATGGTTGTGGAACATTTTTAAGATAATAAGTAAACATGAAAAATAAACATGACATCTACTCTACACACACTTCTATTTTTTTAAGAGTCTAGCATTTTGAAAAATACCTAAATTAAAGCCTCTGCCATACTGAAATCATGCCAATATCTGTATCTGAGAATTTGTTAGTGCATGCTTCATTTGAAGCTCAAAGGGCAGCTTGGAGTCATGGAACTAATCTCTTGGAAACATTGAGGTTATTGCCAGTAATATGATGTTGGGTTAAGAAACACACCAGTCTACATCTGTCTCCTCATCTGTAAAGTGAGCAGATGGAACCAGAATGGTGCCTAAACTCCAAGGACTCGAGCTCTTAATGTCTAGTGACTATGCCTTCCTGAATATAACAGAAGTGAGGAAAGCCAGTCTCTCCTTAGCCTGAGGTTCTGCAGTCTGTAAAGCAACATGGCAGTGGTAAGAAAATACTCTGCAATGGGTCCCTTCATCCGTTTGTCTACCTGTGTGGTGACCACAAATACAGATACCCAGCACACGTAAGTGGTGAAAACTGTGCCATCCACAATGGGCCCTGGAGTGAAACAGTGAAAACAGATAGGCATCCTCACTAGAATTTATTGTCAACAGCATCTAATATCTTACCCATGAAGCACGTGTCTTTTGAATCCAGGGACCTCTAGACACATTGTGTTGGAATATAATCAAATCCAAAGAAGGGTGACATTATTAGTATTTGTAATTTACTACAAGGCTTTCTAACCTTTTTCCCTTTATAGTGCACAAAGAAGATGATAACATGTGTACGATACCTTTGGGTAAAGGGCAAGGCTAACCCAAGGTTCGAGGTGACCAGCCCTTAGATTCAGCTAGAGGAGGTGACACGCGTCTATCAAAAAGTTAGGAGGATCCATATTGCAGTACATCTGACACTGACTTGCCACATGTGGTTGTAAACTGCCTTAGTTTAAATAGCTTTGTCTTTAGATTTCTTCCTTGCATAGAATCTATTAGCCAGGCCTTGAGACTTTAGATGATGAAATAAGGGGAGGGAAAAATAAATTTCTTTTAAGCTTTGTCTTCCACTTTAGAAGAGTATCAGGTGCTGAAACAGCTCAGAGCAATCAGGAGACTCAGAAAAAGGGCACGGAGTACTTGGGAAGAAGAAAAGGTATTGCCAGACGGGCAGGAGGTGTGCGGCAGCCAAGGCAGGATGCCGAGATGTGGGGACTGGGGTGTGTTCAGCGGGATGGAGACAGCTGGGTTGATGGGACGGTGCTCCTGATAGCTGTACCCTGGCTATGCGAGGCCCCACAGGCGGCATGAAGAGTGACCTGCTGACGCCCACGGTGGCCTCAGGCTGTGGCTGTCAGGGTGGAGAAGCAGAGCCCTCATGCCATAGGCTTGCCAGCTTTGCTCGAGGCTGAACTATGGTGCCAGGGGCTGTGAGAGAGCATGTGCCAACCACGTTCGCAGGAAGGAGTTGGAGCAAGCATTTAGGTGAGATGCAGCATAGGGTAGAGAGGTGAGGAGCACAGACCCTGGCGCAAGCTGAGTCCACTCTACTTTACCACACTAAGCCTTTTCCTAATCTGCAGTGTGGGGATGACTATCCCGCCTGCACCTGGGGCTTATTTAAGGGTGTGTGTGTGTGTGTGTGTGTGTGCGCCCATGCACGCTCAATCGTGTCTGACTCTTTGTGACCCCATGGATGTAGCCCAAGTTTCCCACAGGTAGCTCAGTGGATAAAGAATCTGCCTTCAATGCAGGAGACATAGGTTTGATCCCTGGGTCAGGAAGATCACCTAGAGGAAGAAATGGCAGCCCACTCCTGTACTCTTGCCTGGAGAATCCAATGGACAGAGGAGCCTGAAGGGTTACAGTCCATAGGGGAGCAAAGAGTCAGACACGACTGAAGCGACTGGGCATGCAAGCATGAACCATAGCCCATCAGGCTCCTCTGTCCATGGAATTCTCCAGGCAAGAATACTGGAGGATTGCCATTTCCTCCTCCAGGGGATCTTCCTGACTCAGGGATTGATTGAACCTGCATCTCTTTCATTGGCAGGCATATTCTTTACCACATGAGCCACCTGGGAAGCCAGATTTAAGGATAAATGAGTTAATATTTACTAAAGATTTAGAAGAGTGTGTGCACAGAATAAGCACTAAGTGCCTGATGAGTAGGAGAGAACAGAAACTGGGGACCACTCAGCTTCACCCTCCTTCCTCCCATCACCTTTACCAGGGAGAAGGGCCTGGCGAATTCTGTGAGAGGGGAGCCAGAGGTATAGACACATATCGAAATAGGAGGAGAAGCTGGATTTCCACTAAATAAGGCTTAGAGAGCTGAAACAAGCTCCAGCCATGGGCCATGGTCTGGTGGCGGTCTTTTAGCAATTGAGGACGACAGGAAGGGTGCCACAAGGCTGGAGATGGGGATGTGCCCAATTATTAAAGAAGGGAAAAGCTTGATTCTAGAAGCACAGCCACGAGCTTGATGCTGATCCAAAGCCACGCTTGAGGAGAGATTTTTAAACAGATGGTTAACAGATGCTTCTACACAGGCTGTGCAGGGTAGCAAAAGAGCAGGAGCTGGGAAGCCAAGCTGACTTGGGTGCAAACCCAAGTCCCGACACTTCCTGGCTGAGTGGCCCTGCAAAACGTACATCACTTCTGAGTCTTACTGTCTCCAGCTGTAGAAATGGCAGCGTCTCCAGGGCTCCTGTGAAAGACAGTGACAGTGTAAATGCCCACGCCAAGGACTGAGCAAAACAAACACGCAGTCAGCGATTTCCATGAACCGAAGTGGCAGCAGAACATAAGGCTGAGAACAGAGATGGGCAAAATTTTTCTGTAAAGGACAAAATAATAAATACTTTAGGCTCTGTGGCCTATATACTCTCTGCTTCAAGTATTCAACTGTACCTTTAAAGCAGGAAAACAGTTGTAGATAATATGTTCTTAGATGATGTGGATGGACATGGCTGCATTCCAATAAAACTTTATTTACAAAAACAAGTGGCCAGATTTGGCCATTGTGTGCTAATCCAGTGTGTAAAAACCAAACAGCCAGGATTAAAATAAAAACCTTTCCACTATGAGCAGTGTGACCTTGGACAAGGTCATAAATTGAGCTCCTTTATCTATCAAATGGGTATGATAATAGTGTGTGTATCCTGAGATTTTGTTTCTTTTTTTTAATAGTGGATAGATCCTGGCTTTTAAAAATAATTTATTCATTCCTTTATTTGCCTTCTCATGCTATTCATGGGGTTCTCAAGGCAAGAATACTGAAGTAGTTTGCCATTCCCTTCTCCAGTGGAAGTGGCAAATAGATTCAAAGAATTAGATCTGATAGAGTGCCTGAAGAACTATGGACCAAAGTTCATGACATTGTACAAGAGGCAGTGATCAAGACTATCCCTAAGATAAAGAAATGCAAAAAGGCAAAATGGTTGTCCAAGGAGGCCTTACAAATAACTGAGAAAAGAGAAGCTAAAGGCAAAGCAGAAACGGAAAGATATACCCATTTGAATGCAGAGTTCCAAAGGATAGCAAGGAGACATAAGAAAGCCTACCTCAGTGATCAATGCAAAGAAATAGAGGAAAACAACAGAATGGGAAAGACTAGACATCTCTTCAAAAAAATTAGAAATACCAAGGGAACATTTCATGCAAAGATGGGCACAATAAAGGACAAAAATGGTATGGACCTAACAGAAGCAGAAGAGATTAAGAAGAAGTGGCAAGAATACACAGAAGAACTACACAAAAAAATCTTCATGACCCAGATAACCAAGATGGTGTGATCACTGACCTAGAGCCAGACATCCTGGAATGTGAAGTCAAGTGGGCCTTAGGAAGCATCACTACGAACAAAGCTAGTGGAGGTGATGCAATTCCAATTGAGCTATTTCAAATCCTAAAAGATGACGCTTTGAAAGTGCTGCACTCAATATGCCAACAAATTCGGAAAACTCAGCAGTAGCCACAGGACTGGAAAAGGTTAGTTTTCATTCCAGTCCCAAAGAAAGGCTATGCCAAAGAATGCTCAAACTGCTACACAATTGTACTCATCTCACACGCTAGCAAAGTAATGCTCAAAATTCTCCAAGCCAGGTTTCAACAGTACACAAGCCATGAAATTCCAGATGTTCAAGCTGGATTTAGAAAAGGCAGAGGAATCAGAGATTAAGCTGCCAACATCCATTGGATTATCAAAAAGGCAAGAGAGTTCCAGAAAAGCATCTACTTCAGCTTTATTGACTATGCCAAAGCCTTTGACTGTGTGGATCACAACAAACTGTGGACAATTCTTCAAGAGATGGGAATACCAGACCACCTGACCTGCCTCCTGAGAAATCTGTATGCAGGTCAAGAAGCAAAAATTAGAACTGGACATGGAACAACAGACTGGTTTCAAATTGGGAAAGAAATACATCAAGGCTGTATATTGTCACCCTGCTTATTTAACTTATATGCAGAGTACATCATGAGAAATGCTGGTCTGGATGAAGCACAAGCTGGAATCAAGATTGCCAGGAGAAATATCAATAACCTCAGATACGCAGATGATACCACCCTTATGGCAGAAAGTAAAGAAGAACTAAAGAGTCTCTTGATTAAAGTGAAAGAGGAGAGTGAAAAAGTTGGCTTAAAACTCAACATTCAGAAAACTAAGATCATGGCATCCAGTCCCATCACTTTATGGCTTATGGATGGGGAAACAATGGAAACAGCAAGAGACTTTATTTTGGGTGCTGCAAAATCACTGCAGATGGTGACTGCAACCATGAAATAAAAGATGATTGCTTCTTGGAAGAAAAGCTATGACCAAACTAGACAGCATATTAAAAAACAGAGACAGTACTTTGCCAACAAAGGTCCATCTAGTCAAAGCTGTGGTTTTCCAGTAGTCATGTATGGATGTGAGAGTTGGAATGTAAAGAAAGCTGAGCACTAAAGAATTGATGCTCTTGAACTGTGGTGTTGGAGAAGACTCTTGAGAGTCCCTTGGATAGCAAGGAGATCCACCAGTCCATCCTAGAGGAAATCAGTCCTGAATATTCTTGGAAGACCTGATGCTGAGGCTGAAACTCGAATACTTTGGCCACCTGATGCAAAGAACTGACTTGTTGGAAAAGACTGTGATGCTAGGAAAGACTGAAGGCAGGAGGAGAAGGGGCGGCATCAAGAGGATGAGATGGTTGGATGGTATCACCGACTTGATGGACATGAGTTTGAGTAAACTCTAGGAGTTGGTGATGGACAGGGAAGCCCGGCATGCTGCAGTCCATGGGGTTGCAAAGTGTCAGACACAACTGAGTGACTTCACTGACTAACTGACTTATTTATTTATTTTTCTTGTGCTAGGTCTTCGTTGCTACAGGGCTTCTTCTAGGTATGGTGAGAGGGGGCTACTCTCCATTGCACTCATGGGCTTCTCATTGTGGTGGCTTTTCTTATTGTGAAGCATGGGCTCTAGGCACCCAGGCTTCGGTACCTGCAGCAGGCTCGCTCCATGGCATGTGGAGTCTTCTAGGACCAGGGATCAAACCCATATCTCCCATATCTGCACACCCATTCTCATCCACTGGGCCACTAGGAAAGTCCCCATGAGGTTATAACAGCAAAAGGAACAATTAAAGGAGCATGGACTATGCCTCTCAGAGTGAGCCCTCCAAGCACAGTAACCTTTTGATACCTGCTCTTTGTCATCATTGTGACTCTCCCAGCAGCCTAGAAGATGGAGCTAAAACTTTCAGTAAGATGAAGTTGAATAGGAAGCACTGTAAAATCCATCACTTTGGCCTTCATAAGGAAACCACACACTTATTGCTTCTCTGAAGAAAAAGACCTAAATGGTTTAATTGAATCATGTGTCAGCTGTGTGACAGGACTGCTACTTAGCGTGAGTAGAATGACGAGCTGAATAAACAGACTTGCGATCGTCTCTAAGACTACAGCAATTTGCGCAGATCTGAGTAAGTTTGATGTGCTTTTTTGTCCTGTTTTGTCTTGGCTATCATGTTATAAGAATGAAGCTGATATATAAGAAAATATCCTGACAAAGGCAAGCACTATAATTAATAGAAACTCATTACACATAATGAATGACCTGAGAGATGATTATATGAATTTGAGTTTTTTCAGTCTGGGGTGAGGATTCTCAAATATCCCTAAGAATTTTATCAGTATGGTAGTTTTTTTAATTAATTAATTTATTTCAATTGGAGGCTTATTACAACATTGTAGTGGTTTTTGCCATACATTGACATGAATCAGCCATGGGTGTACATGTGTTCCCCATCCTGAACCCCCCTCCCCCCTCCCTCCCTATCCCATCCCTCTGGGTCATCCCAGTGCACCAGCCCTGAGCACCGTCTCATGCGTTGGACCTGGACTGGCGATCTGTTTCACATATGATAATATACATGTTTCAGTGCTATTCTCTCAAATCATCCCACCCTTCCCTTCTCCCACAGAGTCTATAAGTCTATTCTTTACATCTGTGTCTCTTTTGCTGTCTCACATACAGGGTCACTGTTACCATCTTTCTAAATTCCATATATTTGTGTTAATACTGTATTAGTGTTTTTCTTTCTGACTTACTTCACTCTGTATAATAGCTTCCAGTTTCATCCACCTCCTTAGAACTGATTCAAATGCATTCTTTTAAACAGCTGAGTAATATTCCATTGTGTATATGTACCACAGCTTTCTTATCCATTCATCTGCTGATGGACATCCAGGTTGCTTCCATGTCCTGGCTATTATAAACAGTGCTGTGATGAACATTGGGGT
>NW_011494928.1:2765377-2779801 GCF_000754665.1 Bison bison bison
GTCGTATGGCAGTTCTATTTCCAGTTTTTTAAGGAATCTCCACACTGTTCTCCATAGTGGCTGTACTAGTTTGCATTCCCACCAACAGTATAAGAGGGTTCTCTTTATCCACACCCTCTCCAGAATTTATTGTTTGTAGGCTTTTTGATAGCAGCCATTCTGACCGGTGTGTGATGGTACCTCATTGTGGTTTTGCTTTGTATTCCTCTGATAATGAGAGTATGGTAGTTTTAAAAATGCCCCCTCCCCGCCTCCACCACGGGACCTTCCCTGGTGGTGCAGTGGTTAAGAACCTGCCTTGAAATGCAGGGGACATGAATTTGATCCTTGGGCTTGCCAGGTGGCTCAGTGATAATCTCCCTGCCAATGCAGGAACCACAGGAGATGTGGGTTCAGTCCCTGGGTTGGGAAGATCCCCTGAAGGGAGAAGTGGCAACCTCCTCCAGTATTCTTTCCACAATAATCCCATGGACAGAGGAGCCTGGTAGGCTACAGTCCATGGGGTCACAAGAGTCAGACAGGACTGAGGGACTGAGCACAGGGAATTGAGACCCCGCATGCTGTGGGCACCCCCCACCTCTCTGGCGCCTCTGTCCTAAAGTGAATATCCCATGTAAGACCTGATGCAGTCAACTAAATGAATATTTTTTAAAAATGCCCCTCCACACATTACTTAACCCTCCCTTATTTAGAGGTGGGATTTATGACCCCTCTGCTTGAATCTGGACTCTGGGACTGCTGCCCAACAGAACATGGATCAAGTGAGCTATGCCAGGCTTTGGGTTCAGGCCTGAAGAAACTGCCACTTACTGTCCTCCAGGCCTCTTGCTCATAGAACCCAGCCACCATGCTGTGAGGAAGCGCAGGTCACACGAAGCGGCCACTGGTAGATCCTGGGCCTGTTGACCTCAGCCCCAGCTGAGGTCCCAGCCAGTGACTGCCATCAACTGAAAGACGTCACCAGTGCCCACAAGCCGAGTGACTGATGACTTCAGCTGCATGAGAGACTCCAAGGAAGAAGGGCTCCATTCAAGCCCTAGCAGGAGGCGAGTTAATAAAAGAATTCTGGTTATCATAAGACACCTAGTTTGGGGTTACTCAGCAGTAGATAACTGGCACAGTGTGGAGGAGGAACTTGAGTCTTTCTGTATAGTTTCAAAGAGCGAAACAAAGGCAGTCTTTAGGAAGCTACCATCTCTCTAGGCTAAGAATAGATGGATAGATCCAGGTTCAATAAGAAGAAGAACTTTGGGAAGACTGAACCTATCAAACAGCACGTGGACTGCTTCATAAGGCACTAGTTCTTACTGAAAATATCTGAATAAGGCCAGATGACCAGAGGTCAGGAACAGCAAGAAGGATTTGGGGCATCGGGAAGGGGTGAATTTGATAGGAATCCATGCTTGTTGGTTGGTTGATTTCCCAATTTGCCTAAAAAGAAAAGAGTTTTGTACCTAGAAGGCACTGGATGAGTATTTTGTTAATTAATTTAATAAGTATTTATTAATGCCTATTACATCCACCATTGTAGGTGCTCAGGATATATCTATGAACAAAAAAGATGAAAATGCATGTATTGTAGAGTTCATATTATTTTAAAAAAATATTCATTTATTATTGATTTGGCTGCACCAGGTCTTAATTACAGAATGTGGGACCTGATGTCCTGACCGGGGATGGAACCCAGGCCCCTTTCATTGGGAGCACAGTTAGCCACTAGACCACCAGGGAGGTTCCTGGAGCTTATATTCTTAAAGAAGCCAACCTGCAATAAACAAGCTTACATGTGAAGTGTATATAATATATCAGATGAAAATAAAGCTTCCAAGACAAATGTGAAGTGGAGCAGGAGAGATATGTAGTCTCTGAAGAAAGGTTTACAATTTTAAATATAGGGGAATTCCCTGGCAGTTCAGTGGTTAGTGACCTGGAAGTAGTCATTTTTGATAAATCGAGGGTTGAAGAGAATGACAGAATTAAACTCTTCATCTTAGAAATGTTGAATATATTCTCAGACACTCTTATAATCCCTGGGACAATACTGCAGACAAGACACTGCATCTCAGCTCTCAGGAAATTTATGTACTTAACTTATTTTCTGCCATGTGGAGAGAGAAAAGTAAATACATCATGCAATTTAAATGATTGAGAAGCATGGCCTTCTGGGATTTTCCTGTGGTCCCGTGGCTAAGATTCTGTGCTCCCAGGGCAGGGGCCTGGGTTTGACCCCTGGTGAGGGAACGGGACCCCACGTGCCGTAACTAAGAGTTCACATGCCACAGCGACCCAGATCCACGTGCCATGACTAAGGCCCAGTGTGGCCACATAAATAAATGAAATATTCTTTAGAAGGAGAGTAAGAGAAGTATGGCCTTCCCTCAGCGGTGTTCGCCCACTTTTGACCCTATGAAGCTCTTGCCTCTTCCGAGGAGAGACATAACCCAGACTCCTCTGTGCCCTGTGCCGTCATCATGCACCGGGCCATGCTGCATGCCTTGTGGCTCTGCCGGGTCTTCACAGATCACAAGGGGAGTGTAGAAATTTGAAATGAGCTTTGCTGTCCTTCAGTGCCACTACATTATTTGTGGTTCCTTGTTAGCTGTAAATAATGAAAGAAATTAAACTTTCAGGATTGTGATTGATTGCTGAACCACTGATTACTGATCGATTGTGAGAGTAGAAAATCTGGGTTAGGGTGGCAGAGAGAGGGGACACATGGATAGTTTCTAAACAACGGCTAATTCCTTACACGTCATTTATGAAAAACGATGCAGAGGAGGTGATGAGGATTTATCTCAGTTGGGCTCAGTCTCCAGGGTTGCTCCTTCCATGTAGGCTAATTCCACGTGATGGACTGAGGTCTAGGGTGGCGTGAAGTGTGAAGTTTGAGGATCTGATGGAATTGTCAGTGATTGCTTCTCTGGTGGCTCAGATGGTAAAAGTGTCTGCTTACAGTGCGAGAGACCCGGATTCGATCCCTGGGTTGGGAAGATCCCCTGGAGAAGGAAAGAGCACTCCAGTATTCTTGCCTGGAAAATTCCATGGATGGAGGAGTCTTATAGGCTACAGTCCTTGGGATCGCAAAGAGTGGGATACGACTGACCGACTTCACTTTCACTTTCAATATTTTAGATACCAACGTGGCTGGAGACATGAGTGGGTCTAGAGAAATGATAACAGACATTAAGACTTTGAGGTTATAGGGAATGTAGTTCGGGTCAGCAAACATTTATTAGGAGTATGCTAGGTCCCAGGAAAGAGATGAAGAAGACAAAGTTCTTGCCTTGAAGTAGCTCACACTGTCCTGAGGGAGCCAACACACAAAAAGATCTTTGGAGTAAATTGTAGACAAGTGTCCACACTGATCAGCACAGTTTTGGAAGTAGCTAGAAATTGTTACAAGTAATCTTGGGCTTAGCAGCAGTGTAAGCAATATAATGAACCCCGGTGTATGGTTAAATGGAGAAGGCAATGGCACCCCACTCCAATACTCTTGCCTGGAAAATCCCATGGACAGAGGAGCCTGGAAGGCTGCAGTCCATGGGGTTGCTGAGGGTCTGACACGACTGAGCAACTTCACTTTCACTTTTCACTTTCCTGCATTGGAGAAGGAAATGGCAACCCACTCCTGTGTTCTTGCCTGGAGAATCCCAGGGACGGGGGAACCTGGTGGGCTGCCGTCTATGGGGTCGCACAGAGTCGGACACGACTGAAGTGACTTAGCAGCAGCAGCAGTATGGTTAAAACTGTGTCTACCTGCAACTTCCCTGGTGGTGCAGTGGTTGACTCCACACTTCCAATGCAGGGGACCGGGGTTTGCTCCCCAGTCAGGGAACTTAGATCCCACAAGCCATATTGTGCCAGCCAAAACAGAACAACAACAACAACAAATTCTGTCTTCCTCTACCTGACCCCATTCAGAGAATCATAGAGCACTTAGGAGATCTTATGTTACCAGTCTCTTCATTTCCTACAGATAAATAAGCAGACCCCTTCACTGTCTGAATGTTTCCTCCATTCGTTATCACAGGGCAGAGTTGGGAGTGGATCACTTCTTAGTTTCATTTAACAACATTTATTTGGCACTTAGAGCTGTACAGGGTGTCAGAACAGAACAATGAATGAGACGGTCCCTGACCTCCACTTGCTCACATCTGGAAGGACTGAGCACAGACCAACAAGATAACAGATGATAAAAACTGCATGATGATAATTAATGTCCTGGGACGGTACACCCAGTGGAGTGGGAACATGGTGAGGGCATGTAGAGCTGTCTGCAGGGGGCAGGAACAGCTTTGCAGAAAAAATAGTGCTTGAATTGAAGCTTCTAGAATGAGTCAAGTGTATTCTCAAGAGAAAGGCTTCCGTGGAAGCCAGCAGATATGCAAAGGAATGGAGGTGTAAGAGCACAGCGTACTCAGCGCCGCCCCAGGCTCGCTGTGTAGCTGAGCGTGGAGAGTGGAGACGAGCAGGCAGAGCACGGTGATAATCACGGGAGGCCAAACCCTCAGCCTCAAGAGCCCTTGAAAAATGCTAGGCAGGCTAGTGATGTGATCAGATGGAAGGAAGAAGTTATTTCTTTTGAGGAAGAAATAATGCTTTATAACAAAGGTGAAGGCTGAAGACGGGGAGACCAGAAGGCCACTGAGGGTCTCCAAGCAGATGCAGATGAGGCCTGTTCCAGAAGAGACAGATGTGAACGGTGCACATGAGAAACGCCTCCTGGCCTCCACGTCTGCTTGCACATGAATAGTTAGATAGAGCAGGGACACTGCGTGGATGCCCAGGGTCCTGGTGCAGACCACTGTGTGAGTGAGTTAGGGGTGGGGGCTGTCATTCATTGAGACAATGTAAAAGGGAGAAGGAGAACATCTGAGGATAATTATTTTTTTCAGGATGGGGCTCTGGGGATGTTGGGGTGCATGTGTGAGGTCCAAAGAGTAGATTTCTAGTAAACAGTTGAACGTGTTGGTTTGGAGACAGGAGACGAGGCTTGAGCATGAATGATCAGCATAGGGGTGGTGGTTAAAGCGAGGGATGAGGAAATGGAGGCGTTATGGGCAGAGAGGCTGCTTAGGGTTACTCCTTGAATGATCCACAAAGGTCTTATGAGGTGAGACTGCTTCGGCTAAAGAGATTGTCCAAATAGGACCTGAGTTAGAGTCTAATGTATTAAGTAAATACCCAAGTCACACCTGTGTGACTTGACATGCACAAGAGTAGTGAACACAGCAGGCAAGATCAGTTTTTGCCCTTAACCAACTTATCAGCTTGGTGGAGAATCATGTGCTTAATTAATTCCCATGACAGTAAGTGCTGCAAAAGGAAGAGTATAAGGTATTTCAAGAGTGTATAATTCAGAAGGGAGATAGAGTAGCCGGGGGAGGGGTTGAGGGGCGGCTGGTACTTGATCCATGTAGTCAGGGAGCATCCTTGAAGAGACAGCATTCCAGCTAGATCCAAAGGCTGAGTAGGCAAGGTCAGTGAAGGGAGGGGCAGAGGATGGCATAGGCCAAAGCCCTGAGGTGGAAGCAAGTACGCTGGAAGACCCGAAGGATGCCCGTGTGCCTGGGGGAGCATGGGGGTACCCAGGGAGAGATGGCGATGCAGGTGAGCCTGGAGGCTGTTCATGAGCCTGTGCAGCTGCCGCCCTTCCCACCTGTAAGCAGACACCTCAAGAACTTGGGTTTGTACACCCGGGAGAACTCTAGAAGGAGGCAACTTCATAGCGGCAGGATCCTCAGGTGAATGGCCCCAGGAGGGCCTGTCTGTCCCTTGGCAGCCTCCCGGCCCTGAAGTAGCTGCAGACCTCCACTTGGACCCCTTTGCAGGGCACAAGTTGACAAGCAATGAGGTGATTCTGGGCACAGGGAAGACAGGGGGAGTTATCTGGATTTGGAAAGGGGCCATTCAAGCAGAAAAGAGAAGCGGAGGAGTTGAACGCCAAGAAATCAATGTGTTTTGGTCAACACAGCTCACCTGGGAGTGTAACAGTTTAGTTCAGCAGCAGCAGCAGAACGTGCCTCTTCAGAACTCGTCATGTCCAGGAATTAACTCAAGAGTCAAAATCCAGCCTTGGCACATAGTGGCCCTAACAGTGTTTCTTTTGTGAAACATAACAAGCCAACTGGGAAATAACCTTGGAAGGAAACTTGATTGATTTTTCCAAGAAAACAAGAACTCCTATGAAAATTTACCTGAAGTCTATTAAAGCCATCCTCTAAAACCCCTTGTAAGAGAAACTAGACTAGATTGGGGTCCCATTTTGCAAAAAGCCATTAATTTGTTTTCTCACACTTTGAGCCTCTTTTCATTTTTCTTGTCAGGTTGCTTCATTAGGTGGAAAACTGGATGATGAGGGGCTGTGACTCACTGTGGTTTTTCTCCTGTTGATGCCAAGTACATCTTTATGTCCCTTCTGGCCTCAACTATCTTACAGTTAGTCTTAATGTTAGTTCAACCAAGAGAATAATTGAAAGATTGAATAGAGGTTCCTCCAGGTTTTGTGATTAAACACAATACCAAGTATTGCCAGCATCAGAGTCTTTTCCAATGAGTCAACTCTTCTCATGAGGTGGCCAAAGGATTGGGGGCAGGAGGAGAAGGGGACAACAGAGGATGAGATGGCTGGATGGCATCACTGACTCGATGGACGTGAGTCTGAGTGAACTCCGGGAGTTGGTGATGGACAGGGAGGCCTGGCGTGCTGCAATTCACAGGGTTGCAAAGAGTCAGACACAACTGAGTGACTGAACTGAACTGAACTGAAGTATTGACAAAAGTTCAGTACCTGACTTTAGACCTAGTAATGATGGGACCTCTGTTTTCTCATCTGTAAAATGGGAATAAATTAACCTGCTCCACTTACTGAGGAAAGATAGGAGAGTGCTTTATATGTCACCATCCACATGTTAAGTATTAATAAGATAATAACTACCATCACTGTGACCAAGAAGATTATTCATCCTAAGACTCAAAGACAGTTTACATCTGCCATGCAAATTCTTTATCTACAAGTTCCTCTTCTCTCTCTGCTCTCCATTTCCACAGACATGCATAGGAATAGCATCTCAGAGTTATGGGAAAGGGTGGCCATTCTCTTCCACTTCCCAAAGAGGAAGAAAAAATATTTTATGACTGTTAAAAACATACTGTAACTGTCAAATGTACTTACGAGCAGCCGTCAAAATTGTAAGTTATAATCAGAGTTTTCCTTTTGTTCAGTGACAATGTAAAAAAAATCACAAATTTTCCATGAAGATGGAAAAGAAAGAAAAGAGCATGAGTACTGAAAGAATTTGGATGGTGATGGCATTGCCCAAGGATTAGACGAAACACCCATGGCGTAACACATAATAATGGTTGTTGTGTTTTTGGTGTCTGTTGAGAAGGGCATTAGAGTAGGAAATGGCAAACCACTCCAATATTCTGGCCTGGAAAGTTCCACGGACAGGGGAGTCCGAAGAGCTACAGTCCACGGGGTCACAAAAAGTCGGATGCCATTGAGCGAATTTCAGCGGAGAGGGGCACATTTTAGGTCTGCTGCGTCTCTGTAACCTGGTGCATTTTGTAAAGTCAACCGTATTTCTTCTGCCTCTCCTCTTCACACCACGACAAGAGCCTCCTTCCTTCCTACGTTTTTATCAGTGATTTCCATTACCAGACTGAGGGTCTTCCCTGCTCTTCTGCATGGACAATGAAGAGTTATGCATTTGACATGAACTACAAGAAAAAGAGAAGCTGAGATGCCCTCCTGCCCAGAACAGACCTTTCATGGGGTGGCAAGGGGAGGAGGGGCGAGAAAAGTGTTTCTCTTTTCTGATTGTAAAACACTTTCTCTTTCGAAACTCAGGTGACCGTGACAGATGGTGGCTTCTCCCCGAAACAGTCAACCATCTGGGTGGTGGTTCAGGTTCTGGATGAAAATGACAACAAGCCCCAGTTCCCAGAGAAGGTCTACCAGATCAAGCTGCCCGAGCGTGACCGGAAGAAGCGGGGAGAGCCCATCTACAGGGCATTTGCATTCGACAGAGACGAGGGCCCCAACGCTGAGATCTCCTACAGTATCGTGGATGGGAATGATGACGGGAGGTTCTTCATCGACCCTAAGACTGGCATGGTCTCTTCCAGAAAGCAGTTTACAGCAGGGAGTTACGACATTCTCACGGTAAGATTTTCCTGAACCTCAGTAACATTAATGAGGGGGAGGAAGTTATTTTCTTATTCATATATACGTTTCAAGCAAAACCAAAAAAAATCTCTAGACTAAAAAGTGCAGCCAGATAACAATGGAAGGCTACTTTCTGTTGCAGTGACATTCCTAAATAACGAGGCCATTTTCTTTGGTTGTGTCCTAACACCTAACCTCCCCATTTCCAGTACACAGCCTGCTCCATTTACTCACTCACACTTCCTGTAGCCCCGGATGGTTTCGAGGTACTGAGCATAGATGTAAACTGAGGCGAGGGGAGCAGCAGAATAACATAACCTGCTCGCCACTCAACATGTCTTGAAGACATCCTAATGAAAACAACTCTTGTCATTGTTGACAATGTGATAGAACATGAATTTAACTGTATAAATTGAGGGACACAAATCATAGCTAGGCTTATTCTGCAAAAAGAAAAAAATCTTAAGTAAAACATAACATTTTTCATTGTTAGAAAATAAAAAATAAAAACAAGTATGAGCACCATCTCAAATAAAGACTTAAACTATTAATACCATGCCTAAGGCACCATCCTGCTCCCCCAACCCCAAGCACTTTAGACATGCAGCAGCTATGTCTACAAGGAGACTGGTCAGCCTCACTGGTGACGGGCACTTTCCAGGGTCCCAACAACTGTCAAGAGTTATCACCCATCTGCCATCTTTTTCTCAGTCTTCAGTCTTCTCCATTGTGTATGGTCAGTCCTTTGTTATTTTAAAGGATGGTGTGAGTCCCTTTATTTTTTATGCCTATGGACTGGACTTGGGCTGCATTCCCTGCTCAGTAGTGTATTTAGAAGAGTGAATAAAGAAAAGAAAAGAACTTAAAAACCAGTCCTGTTTCTACCATCAGCATCTGATGTAACAGGTGCTGCTGCAGTTGTCTGAGACTTGCCAGTGGGAATCTTTGAGGACCAGGTGGATCGCAGTGGATACTGTTGGTACCCTGCCCAGATCCCCTTTATCAGGCTGGTCCAGCCATCCCCCAACTGCTGTGAGTGTTGACTGCTAAGGGCTCAAAGCTGATTCCTTCTTCAGAGAGTCATCCTTGGCTACACTTCTCAGCCAAGATGATCTATACGCCTACACTAGCCCAACAGCCCACAGCCAATTCCTAACAGACACCGGATATAAAAGCCCAACCTCCTTGCCTCCAGGTGGATCCAACTCACTAGTACAGTGAATGATTCAGAGCTCCCTTTGGGATCAGGCTGAGGTTAGACTTCAACTGAGACCACATCCTTGCTTCGCATCCTCCTCTGTCTATCTTGTTTTCTTCACTCCCTTTCTCATGGGAACACTTCCTCTTGAAATCATTTGTACTCACATCCCTGTCTCAGACTCTGCTTCTGGGAAGCCCGACCTAAGATGTTTATCTTGAAGGGCCCTTCCTCTCACAGAAACTGGGGAAAAGTGATCACGCGTGAACACAGCACTAGGGAGCTATGAGTTGTCAGTGTTTTTAAAGGCTACAACTATTAGCGATACATCTGGAAATGGTATTGTTAATGTAATAGTTTACAAAACTTTTTTATTTTGGTTTTTGTATTTTCTGTCACTGATGGTTTGCTTGTTAGACTTAACTGCAACTACCCCCACCGCTCCAACACACACACACACACACATTTACATCCAGGACAGCATAGCAGTTAACCCTACATATCTGGGCAAGGAAACATGCTTTCCTCAGCCCTTATATCAGACCATAGAGAAGAGCCATTAACACCCCCTTCCTTACTCCACTGCCTCGAGGGACCCACGCTTCCACCGAGAGAGATCTCCTTCACTCCTTCAGGGTTGGCTTAACCAGAGGCCTCTGAGATGAGTTTTGCAAGGTTGATGCCTTTCCCCTGCCTCCTCCCATCTCCCTCTTGGAATCCCATGTGACAATTCTACGTGACAATGACAATGCATTTGTTCCCTTTTCAACACTACCACCACAGCTATAAGAAATCAAATTAGCTCTTCTTACTTTTGTAGCTGTCATTCGTGTCCATACAACACCAAAATTTGCAAGTGCACCATTTGCTTTTCAAGTTTCCCACATCTGCAAGGTTGGCAGTGATTCAAAACAGCTTCTGGCAAATGTGCTTGGGGCCCCATGTGCCCGAGTTGCTTCCCGCAGCCCCTGAGCCTGTTGTCCTCAGATCGCTCCCCGCGTCTTCCCCTTGCCAACCCCGTCGTGAGGATGGACTCTGAGCCCCACAATATATGAGTGACAGATGCAGGCTTCCACCAGGACCCAGGCTCTGAAACAGCTCTCTGTCCTCTCCGCGTGTGAGTAGATCAAGGCCGTGGACAACGGGCGCCCTCAGAAGTCCTCCACGGCCCGCCTCCACATCGAATGGATTAAGAAGCCGCCTCCTTCGCCTGTGCCGCTGACCTTCGATGAGCCATTTTACAACTTCACAGTCATGGAGAATGACAGAGTCACCGAGATTGTCGGGGTGGTGTCTGTGCAGCCAGCTAACACCCTTCTGTGGTTTGACATCGTCGGTAAGTCTGAGTCCCCCAGGGCAGTATTGGGCAGTGTAATCACTGACTGTTCAGAGCAACTAGCAAAAAAGAAAAGACAATAACAACAACAGCAGCAACAAAAACGCTTAAAGACTATGCTAAGATTAAAAGATGTATAGTGCTGGAATGCAAAAGAGCCAGTAAAATGAATAGTCGACCTGTGCTTTCGTTCTGAGTTCTGTAGCTAAGCTGAACCGAAAGTGCTCTCTGGCTGGAGTTTCCATAGTATGTTATTTACTGCAATCTTAATGTCTTTCTGTGTGTCATTTAAATTCTATTGTCACACTTGGCTAATCTCATTTCTAAATGTATTGATGGTACTAGACTTGCTGTCCTTCATTTCTCTCTTTTTCTTCACCTTTTTTCTGCATTCTGTTCCTTTTTTTTTTTTTTTTTTCTGCTCCCGACTGCCCTGCTTCAAGGTGGCAAGCATGCTCGAGAGATGTTCTATATTCTACAGACAGCTTGTGGGCAGAACTGTTCAACAGAAGGTACCCTTAGTGCAAACACATTTGCTAAAATACAGCTATCCAATCTGCCTTTTACGGGTTTTTTTTTTTCTTTTTAAGCAAATTAAATTACATCTTTCATAACTGCCTGTGACAGGCTGAAATGCAGCCCACAGATTTCGTACATGCCTCTAACAGCGATTGCATTACTCATATCCAGTGACTCCTTTGTTTGAGGTTCGATGGGGTTTGGATTTGGGGTGGAGGGGGGTTGTTCTGATTTCTTTAGAGAAACTTTTTTCTCTGCTTTTGAGGTATGTGGGCTTTTTGTTGTTTTGATCTTTCCATAGGTTAGTTTACCTGGGCCGTTTCCAATTGGAAAGCAAATTCAAATAGATCCCAGCCCCTCAGTTTTGTAGGAGTGTCATCCATAGACCCAAACCCCCGCCCCCAGGAGAGGCCGGGCTGTGGTCCAGAATAGGAAGGACAGGAAACAGAGCCCGGATATATAGCCAGCAAGAGCTTCCTGTGAGAGCCAAATACAAAAAGCAGATGGACGCAGGCAGGATAGACCTTAAAAGCCAACCTTTAAATTCCTTGAAAGAAAGCAAGAAAGCACACCAGGCTGCAAAAAGAGAGGGCAAAACTGCCCCTTCACCACCCGGCAGGGAGAGGCGGCGGAGAGGAAATAAGTGCTGAGGACCAGGAATCCAAGCAAAGGGAAGAGTGCACGCCAGCCCTGGGTCTGACGCTGGGTTCAGCTGAAGCTGACTTCCCACGGTCGTCCGTGGGAGGCGGTGACTCCAGAGAGCTGGTCTGGGGGAATCATTTCCTTCACGTATCAGTGCCTAGGATGGGCAGGAACCTGCCTCTCTTCCCAGGAATGACTGGGTCTGGGGAAAGCATTTAGAATGTTCCACATCTGTTTTAATGAAGCATAGAAAAGAATGAATGCCCCATGGCCCCCAAATGGAACATCAGTAGAGTGTCCCCTGAACTTCCCCCAAAGAAAAGGCTTGTTTTCTACCTATTTCATTTTCTAGAATGCTGGTAGAACGGCTATCTTTCACTTAATGGGCATCTATCACACCATCCCTGTGCATGACCATCATCATTCCCAGCTTTCCACTCCATCTTCATTTCCACTTAACGCCTTTGAAATGGCACCTCTTCTGATCCATGAAAGATCTCTCTGCTCCTCCATCTTCTCAGTCGTGTTCTCACACCACAGGCATCGCCTGGCTGTCGGTGCTGCATCACCTTTGGTAATTCCTTCACCACCGCCCCATCAGGGTCACAGAAGATGCATCTCAGTTTCAGCGTGTCTCCCGTGCAATCATGACTTCTTTTCGGTAATCCGAGGGAGAGTGCAGTGGAAAGCCAAAGGCCGAGGCTCCTGCTGCGCTGTCCTGAGCCGTGGGAGGACTCGCCCTCTGCCATCAATGATCACTTCATCTCCTTCCTTCTCCGACACTCCAGTTTGCAAGCGCCTCTATGGCACTGTTTCTCTCCCTTGCATGATGCGTTCATACAACCTCTTGACATGCGGCACATCCCACCCACCCCAGGATGCCTTCAGTAATCTTACAAGCACACCTTCCTCTGATGCTCCGTCTGACCGGCCACCTGACCCCAGTTATCCAAGTCGTTTGTGCAAATCCTTAGCATGCCTGCATGTGTGTATGACTGTGTATAGGAAAGCATGCCTAATGATGTTGCGTGTGACCTGACTTGCATGCACTCCATTCAGCAGTATTAGTGCTGGCGTACGTGTTCATGGTGTCTATCCTGGCTTCAATCTTAACCCTGAAGGTCAAGGTCTTTGTGTCCTCCCCCTTCCTCCTGCCATTGCTTTGGTTGATCTCCACCCAGGGTGAGTGGGGTAATGAAGCCAGCCGATGGAGATGCCCCGGGCAGCCCATGTGTTAAGCCCACTGATCCCTCCTGAGACCCGTCCAGAGTCACTGTGACTTTCCACTGTGTTCTGAGCCTCAGCCACCACAGCACCTTTGGCTAAATGAGAACTGGTCCAAGAAGAGACAAGCAGTTGACAGACCAGAGTCCTCCCAGGGAGGAGTCCCTTTAGGCTGCTCCAAATCATATCTAGGAATCATGATCAGAAACATGGCATCCATTTTCATGTTTCTCCATCTTTATTCCTAAATCTATGCTCCTTTTATAGAATCTTCCCAGTTTTAGTGCTCAGATGCTTCTCTTAATGGGCCTCCCAGGTAGCTCGGTGGTTAAGAATCTGGTTGCCAATGCAGGAGACTTGGGAGACACAGGTTTGATCCCTGGGTCAGGAAGATCCCTGGAGTAGGAAATGGCAACCCACTCCAGTTTTGTTGTCTGAAGAATTCCGTAGACAGAGGAGCCTGGCAGGCTACAGTCCATGGGGTCGCAAAGAGTCAGACACGACTGAGCATGCATGCGTGCACTTCTCTTAATATAGACCTACCAGGTTGTCCCTCTAGTCTAGATGCTTCTATCACAGATTTCACTGTGTGTCTGGTAACATCCAGTCAAGCTTCTCCTGCAAATTAAATTTACTGGGCCAGATGCCCAAACAGAACTTGATTTTATTTCCATCCCTGCATCCAGCCAGCCTCTTGAAATGTCAACTCTTTAAGTCATGGAGAAAGTACAAACTTTTCCCCAGATGCTGGCTGCATTTAGAATAGATATGGTCCCCCTTCCACCAAATCCCCCCTTTGAAAATTTTTTCTGATCTCAGAGAGCCATATTTTTCCAACCTGCTGACAACATCTTTTCCTCTTCTCTAAAAACCTATTGTTTCCTTTATCATATTCAGATGTTTCACTCTTTCAAGATTTCTTGCTTATTTGTCCTTGGCCCCCAACACTCTCCTCTGTCTCTTTCCTTCTTCCTTACCCAAATATCTTTCTTGGCTAAGCCAACATCAAGGGGAGATAAGGGAAAGGGCTTCTCAATGCCTAAAAAACTTAGCAGTGTGCTACACCTGGATAGACACCTATACACACACTCACGGTTACAGGCCATACCTCCTGCCAGCCTAACACAACTTACAGATGCTCTAATGAATTCACATTAAATAAGCAGAAATAGTGTTCCAGCATGCCTTTTCCCCTGAGAGTAGTGTCTGCTTATTTCTATATTCCCGATCTCCCTGATTCTTGTTTACCTGCATTTCTTTTCCTCCTACTATCACATGAATTCACAAAAGCCATGTAGAGAGCAAGATTTTGTCCCCAAGCCGGAACCCCCCCCC
>NW_011494928.1:2779901-2796804 GCF_000754665.1 Bison bison bison
TGTGCCTCCAAAGGCTTACAGTGTCACAGAGCTAGACTGTCTTCAGCTTCCAGAAACAGAAGCCCACTTGTCACCAAGTTAAGAAAGCTGTAATTAAAAGGAAACGTTATAGCGTTCAGCTGTTCTGTGTTTAAACAGCCCATTGCACAGCATGTTCCTTTCCTGCGCTAAAAGGGAGAGAAGACGAAAGGAACAAAGCTAACCCACAATCCTTTGTGGCTTTGTCGTGTATCTTCACACTTCTCAGGAGACTAGGATTTCAACCCGGCCCATCTTGATTTACATACTCTCTGATGTGCATGCAATCTGGTTCACAGTCCCTGTCTCTATCCCGCTGACGAATATTTGTAATGTAAAGACCACCGTTACTACATACTCCAAACGATTCCTCTTTACTTCCAGTCTGATGGGAGATACTACCACCCACTTTTCTAGCTTTTCCCCTGACTTAGACTAGGAAAACTGTTTTTCTGGTAGGCAGTAAGCACTTAACCTATCTCTGTTTATTTGCCTCACCTAATGCGTAGAGAAGAGAAAAGTTGTTCTTTGAAAATAATCCCCTGATGGCATAAGGTGGCATGTGGGTCCAGCTCAGCTGAAACACATTTCTGTGTTGCAGGAGCATGAAGACAGCCTGGGCCCTTAGTCTGTCATTGCTTCCTGGGGAATCTGGCTTCTTGACTGCTTCTGTCTTGCAAGCTTAGACCTGTAACCCCTGATGGGGCCATCCCCTATTAGGGTTCCATCAAGTGTGTGTGTGCTCAGTCATGTCCTGGCTCTTCGCAACCCCATGGACTGTAGCCCACCAGGCTCCTCTGCCCATGGGATTTCTCAGGCAAAAATACTGGAGTGGGTTGCCATTTCCTCCTCCAGGGAATCTTCCCAACCCAGGGATTGATCCTGTGTCTCCTGCATTGGCAGGTGGATCCTTTACTACTGAGCCACCAGGGAAGCCCCAGGGTTCCATCAAGTAGGCAAGTTAAACTCTTTGATGGCACCCTGACTAGCATTAACCTCTCTGGGTCTTCTCTAACTCAATGGCCACATTTCTTAATCACTGAACTCTCCCCTACCCCTCCCAAGAGGGCTGTCCCATTTCTAATACAGCTCTCCCTCCATCAGGGCGACACTTGGTCAGAGTCATCAACAACATCATTTCTTCTCACTGGATCCCCAACAAGCCTCTCTTTTCTCCATAGCAGCCATGTGGGCCATAGGAAAACACCTGAAGAAACTTTAGGAAAATAATAAAAATCTTAAAACTGCTTCAGATATTATTGTAAGAAAATGAATTTTAAACCAGATTCTAGAAGGGATTTTCCTTCCTACCACTGTTTCTAACCTCCAGCCTGCTTCTCCTGCCTTGCATGTAAATATCCGTTTTAGCCCTGTACTGTGCTTTCTTCCTTCCAAGGCAGACAGTTATTCATGATCAAATCACAGAAATAGTGTGTAGTATTTTCCCTCAAGTTTGGTGTGCGCGCTGAACTTGAATGAACAGCTTGCAAACAACTCCTATGGGAGTTCACTGAGATTCTGCAGCTCAGTGTTTGGGAAGCTTCTCCCATAGCTCATCCCTCTTGATTGATTTTGAAATTTTGATTGGTAGTTTTACCATTGCGAGTAGGGTGGATTGGAATCAGAGCTAGGGGAGGGGTCTGGAAGCTTTTCTAAAGGGAAAGCTGTGAGATAGTCACCTCTGGGTCTCGTAACCCAGAGAGATGGGTGATTCTTTAAAGGAAAACTTAACTGGTTTATGGCCCAACACCCTGCTGCCCACACATTCCAGCAGTAGCTGCTGGCTCCAAGTATTTTCATTCCCATCCCATTTTTTGAAGCTTTTTCGGGACCCTCCGACTTTTGATGTTAACTTTAGAATCCAGTAGAGATGCAACACACCCCTCGTGGCTCTCTGTTTACTCCTTTGCACCTGTCTTTACCGAAAATGGTCAAAGAGAAACGTCCCGACATGAATTCTGTTATGTGGGCTGTTCACAACCTCGCTTACGACCATCTCTGCCGCACACCCCTGCAGCAACGCTCAGGCTGTGACTTCTCTTAACCCCCACGTTGTTGATCAGCCCAGCTGGCGGTGTCTCCCCCTCCCCACCCTGTGCTGAGCCCAGCGCTGCCACCCCAGCACACTCTGGCTTTGCATGTTCTTACTGGCTCTGAGGAAGCACGTCTTCTTTAAATGGGCACTGCTAGTGAAAGCAGACTCATTCCGTCTAATAGGCTCATGCCAGATGAATTGGACTTGGGATCCAATGAAATGCAATCACCTTTCAGGCTAGAAGGGAGCCTGAGAAATGAGGCCTGGGGGAGAGAGACAGAGTCGTTCATGAAATGGGAGGCTTAAGTGGTAGGTTATGAAATTGCGGGAGGGTTGATGGTGAACTGCTGGTCTAGATTCTGTGTCCCTTGTCAGAAATTCATTGTAAAACTCAGGGACGATTTGGGAAACCTGGTTTTACATGAAATCTTGGTTTCACTAGGAGCAAAAGCCCTAGAAGTGAGCGTCAGAGGCTGCTAGCCTTATTGATGGATGGAGAGATACTCACAGGGTTTCTCCAGCTCACCGTGATCTGCTTTCTCCTTGCCCATCTCCCCTGCTCCTTTCAAGGTTTCTGGTCTAGAGTATTTGAAACAACAAAGGTGAATGGGGGAGATACAACACACACATGCACGCACACACAGAAGGAGAGAGAACTGTAAAAAGTCACCCCCACATTGAGCAGCACTCCCTGCGCTGCTTAGTATTTGATAATAACCAAAATGGGAAAAAAATTTGAAAAAGAATAGACACATGTGTGTGTATAACTGAATCACTTTGCTGTACACCTGAAACTAACATAGCATTGTTAATCAATTACACTCCAATATAAAATGAAGTTTTTTAAACTACCATAAAAGTAATCAAAAATGTTTTTTGATACCAAAAAAAAAGAATAATGCACACAATCTATATGCCATATGTAAAATATATAATAAGTTTTATGCCACTAAGCATAATGATGATGTATTTCTGCATAGGGAGGGTCCCGAGGAAAATGTGGGCCTTAGGCAGTGAGGGAAAGAGTATATAATCATCCCACTGAAACTGGGAATCATTGCTTGCGTATCCTCTAAATTTCATTTTTATTTGTCTTTGGAGCAAACCAAAGTTTTATCATTTGCAGAGCTTCCATTTTACGTTGACCTACAAATTTTCACCTTCTAAAATAACTGGCCCACTCTTAACCCCCACCCCCCAAAACCAAGGTCCTCAGGTTTAAAAAAGTAAAAATCTTGGTAAGGAGGCATTCTAAAGATGATTTTTTAATGTGATTTAAAATATGGCTTAATACCCACCAGAAATAGCTTGAGAAGTTGCTTTCTCATCTTTCCTTCTATGCAGTCTGAGGTGATTTTTCATCTTTCTTTTGAAAGTTTCCATGGCAAAGTTTTTTTTCAGAATGTACCACTTGATAGCAAATGACTTTTCTTTGCTCATTAGGATGGTTATTCAAGACACTTGAATCAGCCATACATTTCATTTCATGTGGTTATCAACATGAAACATTCCCTTTGAAAAAGGCATGGTGACCTAAGGCTTGCTTCTCTTTCAGCCTAGATCTCCTCCCCTTTCTCTTTATCCCATTCTTCAAAAGACATTTTTTTTTTTTTCTGGAGTTAACATTTAGTATTTCTCAGTAAATCAATTAAATATATTAATTGGAAGATGAGTCTCTTTTTAAATGAAATTTTTGAAAAATATATCATCTCCAAGCAATTCTCTGGTACCCCATATCTTCATAGCTTTAATTAAATGTCAAGGGCAATTATGTTCTCTCTAGCAATTAAATAATCTTAAGTGTATATGGCAGCTGCAAGCAATAAGTATTTGAAATATATATGACCAGTTTTTTTTGTAAGTACACCACATTATTTATTTCATGTCATTATACATCAAATTCTAGTAATTCACATAAAATTCTTCTTCCCCTTAACTCATCTGCCCATTTCTAATTGTAATATCATAGAAATTGTATATAACATTGTTCATTGATCAGCAAAATGAAATGCAGAAAACAGAAGCCACGATTACCTTTCTAAAATATGAAATTCAGTAAACACATTGCCCTATGTGCTATAGTTAAATAAAATTACTGCCCAGGAACAAAATTAATTGACATAGTGAAATTTCAAGCTAGAGTAAATAGAGCTTGTGAATGTAGACTGATACTTTAAAATTGTTCCAGCATTTCTAGCAGTATCTTCTCTCCCCCTTAAAAAAGATCTTTCATTTCGAAAAAGATCATAAACCACACTTTGATTCTCAGAGATGAAAACATCTACAGTAATTTCAACAAAGTCTGTATTGTCTTAAGCACATTAGTCATAGATTATGGATTATACCTGGTCCAGTGGTAGAAAGTAAATTTTCCTAAACTTTCATATGAAATGTTTTATCAGTTGTTCCATAGGTGATGTTTCCCTCTCATTCTTTCCAGATTTCATTTTGTAAATCTCCTGCAAACTTTCTACTTTGGGCAGAGAAAGATAATTCACACTGTCAAGATGGCAAAAAAAAAAATTTTTTTTTCTATAAATACCCCAACTTACAGATAGAGAATTTTTAATATGAAATCCAATTTTGTTGCTTTTCCTTATTTTCTAGTATTTATAACTTCATTTCTGACATCAAATTGAGGGAATCTGAACTCTAAAAACCACATGTTTACCATCAATCCTGGTACAGATTTCAAAGTGCCTACTCATTTTTGTTAATAATGATTGGACTGTTTGTGTACTTAGAATGTAATCTACTTTGGAAAAGTAAAAGGTCTACAAATTCCTAGCTCATAAGCCACAAGGGGTTGAATGGGACTTAACCTTTCTAAATATTTTATGGGGTCAATTTATGTGCTGAGGGGATTTTTGGCAATACATTTTTTTTGTGGCATTTGTTATGCACTGTAGAGGCTGTGTTTTGAAATATGAGTTAAGTTAGAAAATAAAGGGTTCATTTAAGAAGTACAAATTGAGCCACAGGGGTGCCTGTCCAGAAAAAGCGTTTCTGTATACGCGCTCCCTTTAATACTGTGGGCTGCAGTACGTGTAATAACTTCTCAGATATGCTAATTTCATGTTGTTTCTGTGAACTCGTCAGGGGGCAACTTTGACAGCTCTTTTGATGCAGAGAAGGGTGTTGGGACCATTGTCATTGCAAAACCTTTGGATGCAGAGCAGAGGTCCATCTATAACATGAGTGTGGAGGTCACCGACGGGACAAATGTTGCTGTCACTCAGGTAAGACGTCAACTTATTAAACAGTGAGAATGCTGAGAAATCTGCTAAAGTTAGAGATGCAAGCAACTAAAATATATGTTGAAGTAGTAAATTATGTCCATGGATTTTTAGTGTCTAAAAAAAAAGAAACAATTTGCAAGAACAACCTAGACAAAGGATTCTATCAACAGTACAGTTAAATCCTCCTACATACAAATGAGTTCCATTCCGAGAGCATATTCACAAGTCCAATTTGTTTGTACGTTCAACAAAGCTAACCTAGGTACCCAACTAACACGGTCGGCTATGGTGTGTGTTAGTCACTCAGTCGGGCCTAACTCTTGGCAACCCCATGAACTGTAGCGCACCAGGCTCCTCTGTCTGTGGAATTCTCCAGGCAAAAAGACTGGAGTTGGTTGCCAATTCCTTCTCCAGGGGAACTTCCTGACCCAGGAATTGAACCTGGATCTCTCTCATTGCAGGCAGAATCTTTACCATCTGAGCCATCAAGAAATCCCTATATAGTACTATGCTGTTTGTAATACTTTTCACACAAGTAATATGTAAAAAACAAACATAAAAAATAAGATATTTTTGACCTTACAGTACAATACCTTGAAAGGCACAGTAGTACAATACAACAGTTGGCATACAGGGGGCATTTGCATCTTCAAAAGTTTGCAACTTGAAAATTCATATGTAGGGGGCTTACTGTGTTATATAACTGAGCTGCCTCTTTCAAAAAATTATGACTATTTATACATAAATGGCGGAGAAGGCAATGGCACCCCACTCCAGTACTCTTGCTTGGAAAATCCCATGGACGGAGGAGCCTGCTAGGCTGCAATCCATGGGGTCGCTAAGAGTCGGACACGACTGAGCGACTTCACTTTCACTTTTCACTTTCATGCATTGGAGAAGGAAATGGCAGCCCACTCCAGTGTTCTTGCCTGGAGAATCCCAGGGACGATGGAGCCTGGTGGGCTGCCATCTATGGGGTCCCACAGAGTTGGAAACAACTGAAGTGACTTAGCATAGCATAGCATACATAAATGGGCTTCCCTGGCGGCTCTGTCTGTAAAGAATCTGCCTGCTTACCCAGGTTTGATCCCTGAGTCGGAAAGATCCCCTGGAGAAAGGAATGGCAACCCACTCCAGTATTCCTGCCTGAAGAATCCCATGGACAGAGGAGCCTGGCAGGCTAGTCAGTGGGTCTGCACAGAGTTGGACATGACTGAGCAAGTGACGCACAGGTGCATGAAAGAGTTATGTGTGTTTGTTTCCTGATCATTTACTGCAAGATTTATCGGTTTGACCACAAAAGGAGCTTTCCTTGAATTTGCAAAGAAAAGGACATCTAGCATGGAGTTAACACACCGTGATATTCTTCACCTCTTCATGTTTTAGTCACAGAAGGTTAAAGTTGGAAAATCCCTGAATCCAAATTCATTTTACAAACTAAGAAAAGTAATATGTCCAAGGTCACACAGCTTTAATAAAAATGAGGACTGAGGGCAGGGGGCCCTGACCTCGCTCCCTGTTCCAGCCCCTCTGCCAGCGGGTCTTTGTCCTCCCTGCCTGGTGGAAGCTCTGGCTGGGGAGGCAGGGCTGTTAAACCCAGCGAAGCCTGGCCTGTTCCCAGCAGTCCTGTGTGATCCTGACATGCGCCAGGGTTGCTGACCATCACTTACACTCTGCCACCTGAGTGCTTATGGAAGGCCACTGAGAGCAGGGAAAAGGACAAGAATCCCTGGGTGAGACTCACACTGTGTTAGATACCAGTATGAAGCAGATTTACCCTAAAGCTGGGTTTGGTTTTTCTTGTGTTTTATATTTTAGTACCAGAGACCCTCGGCCGGCCCTGGCAGAGAATGGGCGCACACACGTAGCCCGTAACCCCTCCTGTCCTCTTTGCATCTCTCTCGTGTCCCCATGACCCCAGAAACAATCACTAACTGATTGAGGTTTGTTTTTTGTTTTTCCCTCATGAGCCCAGGTGCAGCCTCAACACGATGCTTCAGGTGGTGCAGATGAAATGTTTGCCAACCCTGAAGTCGGCTTATTGGTTTCTTAAGCTGATTTAAAATATGATGTAAGCTTTGGTAACAAGCTTGGTGGTTTTTAAAAGGGGCGAGTTTTTAAAAAGTGTTTCATGTGCTTGTCTAGCCAACTATCTCTGAATTTGAAGCTGTTTCAAAAACATGATGAGATTCTTTCCTTTGGGTCTATTTGTAAGTGTCGAGTAGTGAAGTTTGAATGAAGCAGTAGGGTGGGTTTTGTTGTTGTTCAGTCGCTCAGTTGTGTCCAACTCTTTGCAATCCCATGGACCACAGCACTCCAGTTAGCACTCCCCTGTCCTTCACTCTCTTCCCGAGTTTGCTCAAATTCACATCTAATGATTCAGTGATGCTGTCTAACCATCTCATCTTCTGCCGGTCGGTTTTAGTACAACGCTTTTCCTTTTCTTCATTCCAATAAACTGAAACCCAAAAGGGGGACGTGACAGGCACTGATAAGGCAGCCAGTGCGTATCAACTCCAGATCCTTCCACCAGTGCTCTTTCCTAAGGTAAACCCAAGACCCTGTTTGTCCAAGAGAATCCCCTTTATACCTATTGCACTAATGCAATCGTCAACAGCACCCAGTTCACACTCAAAGTGGTCCCAGTTGGAATAATAAACTATGCAGTCACCCTACCTAAACCCAGACTGCTTCAGAGGATCTTCAAAAGATAGTGAGAACCGAAAGGGGCCCAGGATTGAGATCCTGCAGGAATCACACACTCTAAGGACTAATTAACAACCCACGTGTAGTATTGCTAAGTCTTTAGTGCTAATTCACTTTAAATGAGAATTTAGAGTTTTTAAATTAGACATGGCTAACCATGTCTTAGCATATCCAACTTCAACTCCTTAGCACCACTTAAAAACATAAGATGTATTTGAATAAAATACAAATAAAGCGTGGAACCCTATTCATTACATACTTGTCTTTAGAGTTTTGTAACGGTTGAATTAAATGGTGATTCATTGTGCCCAGAATGTTATAGATACATGTTAAATATTTCACAACGAATTAATGAAGAGTAGATGTCACATTTTCAATAGGGTCTGAGTGGCAGGTATGCTGGCTATCCAGAGAACACAACTGATTCATGTTAACCTAAAAAAGGTAGCTAGAAACTTGTATTTCAGAATTTCAGTAGGACCAAATGGTAAATCATTCAGTAGCATCTACTCCATGAATATTTCTTGAGTTCATGCCATGTGTAGGGAGCTTACTACATGCTTGAAGTCAGAGTGGTTCAGAGTTTTAAATCGAGACGACTGATGTGCACCTATTTTTTAAAAAATTAATTGAGAGAATGTGTTACAAGCCTTTGAATGGGCACATTGTTCACATCCTGCTTTCGTTGATCTTACTTCAGACCAGTATACAGTTGACTTGTCTCTAGGGCAGTTCCCTGGTAGTTCAGACGGTAAAGGATCCGCCTGCAATGCGGGAGACCCGGGTTCGATCCCTGAGTCAGGAAAATCTCCTGGAGAAGGGAATGGCAACCCACTCGAGTATCCTGGTCTGGAGAATTCCATGGACAGAGGAGCCTGGCGGGCTACAGTCCATGGGGTTGCAAAGAGTTGGACATGACTGAGTGACTTGTACTTTCAATTTTCACTAGGGCAGTTCAGTTTGCATTAGGGCAAACTTAGTGGTTCCCCTTGGCAAGGCCAAGCTCAGTAGGTTACTAAAGAGTATCAAGAGATTTTTCTTATCAAAAGTTTCCAAGTTACTCTGTGTCTCCAGGGCCGTGAGCTTCTTCTTTAAAAAAAAAAAAAAAAAAAATTATTTATTTATTTGGCCTCACCAGGTCTTAGTCGTGGCATACAAACTCTTGTTCTTTTGTTTTTTTTTTTTTTTTGAGGCATACGAACTCTTACCTGTGGCATGTGAGATCTTGTTCCCCAACTGGGGATTGAACCTGGGGCCCCTGCATTGGGAGCTTAGAGTCTTAACCACTGGCCCTCAGGGAAGCCGTGGGCTTCTTAAGAAGTGAGAACAGTGTTCAAGGTACAGATTTGCGTGCCATCATTCTTACCATCAGAAAACCAGTCCTCTGTCTCTCCGTCTGTATTTGGGATGAAGACCTCTCCAGCCTCTGCCGTTCAGGCCTCTGCCCACCTGAGCCATGGCTCCTGGTGGTGCCTACAGGGGCAATTTCTGGCTTAGTCACAGCCCTCGATATCAAGGACGTTTTTACAAGAAGGATATCCGGGGAAAAGAAAAGCGCTCTAGATTTCTTTTAGCAATCGCTAATGCACACTCCAACCCATGACCCAAGGCAACTTAATGACTTACCATCAAACGGAGATTCTTCACCCCGTAACTAAAATGTCCTGTAGTCCGAAAACACCTGTTCAGTTTTCTTTAGGGAACTTTTCTAGACTTTGTTCCTTTGGAACCATAAAACATGGTATGACAAGGGCTTCAAATCAGCCATAAACAACCTGTTGAGTTTCACTTCACAAATGTCAAATAAATCAGAGCCTCAGGGACCTCTGTGTCTACATGAAAGCCCTCCCTTCATCTGCGGTTTTGTCCTGTTCTCCCAGGATTCTTGTGCCTCAGAGCTACAATATCTGGTGACGAATAAACATCTTTTTCTCTCTGAGATTCTCCAGCACAAGTACGGAATGTAAAAAGGTGCTGTGGACTTCAAGTTATAAAGACTCAGATGCACTAAACAAAAGAACAAGCATCCTCTTTACAGAAACCTCCTGCCAAGATGGACAAGGGCCTCTGTATAAAAGAGGTGTTGATTTTATGTGTTAAGAAGTGCTGATATTATTGTGCTGTATATAATATAGCTTGTGTGCTCAGAAGCTCAGTCATGTCCAACTCTTCGTGACTCCATGGACTGTAGCTCGCCAGGCTCCTCTGTCCATGGGATTCTCCAGGCAAGAATATTAGGGTGGGGTGCCATTCCCTTCCCTTGTGGGATGGCTACCTTTGATGGCTCTTTAACAGTCTTCTCTTTGCCTATAACCAGCTACCATTTTTTAGTGCTGTCTGTATTCCAAAATTGTCCCAAGTTTTAAGAGCTGACTTCCAATTTCTACACATAAAATATCATGGAATGGTAGCAAATAATTCATGACTGGCACCAGAAATAACCTTCATTGCTATAGACCAGAGCATGAATAATGATGAATGGAGAAATTTAAAACCTCCACCCTAGTTCCAGCTGTGTTCCCATCTGTCCCCACCCGCTCCCAGCTTCTACATCCAGCTGCCTCCAGCAAGTCCATGCAAACCAGAACCTAGTTGTCAGGATGTCCCTGGGGGTCCAGTGGTTAAGACTTTGCCTTCCAATGCAATGGGTGCAGGTTATATCTCCAGTCAGGGGCTAAGCTCCTACATGCCTTGCAGCCAAAAAACAAAAGAGAAACAAAAAGGAATCAATATAATAACAAATTTGATAAAGATTTTTAAAATGGTCTACATTAAAAAAGAATCTAGTGCAAACAAACTAAACTCCCCAAGACAGCTTGTTGGAAACTATCCAACAGGTCCTGAAATTCATGAAAGTGTTGATAAATTTTGGTATGCTTGTACATATTTTCAGAGAGTAGCTCCTCAGTATTAATCAGGTTTTAAAATGGGTAGTTGCCCTAAAAATGGTTAAGGTAAAGTAACTCTTCAACACTTTCATTACTGGGAAACTCCAGTTAAAAATTTCAGTATGCAACCACCCAGACTTCCTAGGAAACGCCACATCGTGTGTGCAACCCCATGGACTATAGCACTCTGGGCTCCTCTGTTCATGGATTTTTTTAGGCAAGAAATACTGGAGTGGTTTGCCATTTCCTCCTCCAGGGGATCCTCCTGACCCAGGAATCAAAACTGCATCTCCTGTGTCTCCTGCATTGACAGGCAGACTCTTCACCACTGAGCCACCAGTGAAGCACACATACCTGAGGGAGTTATTGGCTTTGTAATACCTTCGTAATACCTTCCTGCTCCGGTGATGGGGCTGGCTCTTGCCATACCATTTCAAAGCACTGTCATTCTGAGTTAAGAAAGAGAATGAGTTTGCTTACCAAAGCCCCAAATAGTGACAGCCTATGGTGAACAGTGTCGGATTCATGATCTTCGAACAAGATGCACCTTTGGGACCAAGGGTCAGGCTTGATCACTCAAGAGCTTTTGTGTAGTAGAGTTTTATTAAAGTATAAAATGGCACAGAGAAAGCTTCTAACATAGACACCAGAAGGGGGATGGAGAGTGCCCCATCGCTAGTCTACGCTAGGGAGTTATATACTTTTTAATTAGTTATTACAGTAAATCAAAAGAGTGTCTCAAGGTTGTAAATATCGTACTAGATCCACTCTTATAATTTACATTTTAAGATAAGAGGATTAGCCAGAAGGTTTGAAAGAGAAACTGTCCTTGAGCAGGATACATTGTTTTTATATAATCCTTAGTACAGAGTTTAAACTGAGTTATTTGTTGTGTAATCATCAGTTCTGGGCTTAAGAAAAAGAATTATGAACATTTTATGTGACTAAGACTAAGGAACGTAGAGGAAAAAAAAGACGTTCGTCCTTTCCTCCTCCTTGAGAATTCCAGATCCCTGTCTCCTCCTGGAGAGCCCCAGACCCCTCTCGCCTCCTCAGGGACCCCAGACTTCTTATCAACCTGCCTAGGAACTGACTTTCTCAGTAGCAAATAGGAATTTAGCTTCCCTGAAGAATTTTTTTAAAAATAGAAACATTCTGTAAAAAAAAAAAGGCGGGGGTGGGGCGGGCGGCGGGTGCAGTATTCTTCAGTGTTATGGAAGTGTTCCCCACTTTGATGCCATGCCAGGCCAGAGGTGAGCAGACGTATCTGGCCCGGCAGAGAATGATGAAAGGATTAGGAGAAGGGGGGCCTTCTGGCTGGTGGGAACATGAGGCATCACAGGAATACTGGCTGTTGTAAGAGGGGAAGGAGGAACATCAGGTGGAACAGAAGGCTTATAAAGAGCAGAAATAATGAGCTGCTGAGAAGGATGAGGTTGTCCATGCATACATGAGCACTACAGATCCATGTGAAGAGAGATTCTATTCTTAGCACCCAGACTGTGGTCTCTATACACCATTTTCCATGGGAAGGAAACCAGGATTCCTTGTAGAACTAGCTGATTCCAGGTCTGGGACAGAAGCCTCGGCATCTTATCCTGCCAGAAAAGGCTAGTGGAATATTGTTTGACAGTAACAAGAGACAATTCAAACTGCATTCTACTAGTTAAAGATGGAAATGTTTGAGCATCAAAAAGAATTATGACTACAATGGACAGAAACAAACGAAATAGATAAAACCTGTGTTTATACTATAATCAAAAACAAACAAACTCATTTAACTCTCACAGTGCCTCCATAAGGCAGGTACTATTTGCCGTGAACAGAATGTACCGCCATCCCACACCCAAGGTGCCTGTGCCCTCCCAGCCTTTAGAATTTGTAAATATGTCATTCCATGGCAAAGGGGGCCCTGCAGATATGATTAAGGTTACAGATCTTAGCTTGTGAGACTCACCTAGATGACTCCGATGGATTCAGTCTAATCACATGAGCCCTTAGGCAGACGATCCTGTCCAGCTGAAGCTGGAAGCAATACAGCTAAATGAGAAACCAGAGATGTCCGAATGGGACAGGATTTGAAATATCATCACTAGTCTGAATAACTAGTCACTCATTCATGTCCAACTCTTTGTGATCCCATGGACTGTAGCCTACCAGGCTCCTCCATCCATGGAATTTTCCAGGCAAGAGGACTGGGGTGGGTTGCCATTTCCTTCTCCAGGGGATCTTCCCAACCCAGGGATCGAACCCAGGTCTCCCGCATTGTAGGCAGACGCTTTAACCTCTGAGCCACCAGGGAAGCCCCTGTCTGAATGTGGAAAATGCAGCAGGCCCGGAAGGGAGGCAGCCTTTTGGATCCTGCTGAAAGCCAGCAAGGACGCAGGGACCGCAGGCCTTGAACCTCAAGAAACTGAGCGCAGCCAACAACCCAAGTGAACCTTCGAACTGGTTCATCCTCAGACCTTCCAGAAGGGGACACAGCTCTGAGGACCCCTTGATTTGGGGCTTGTGAGACTCAAAGCCATACCATACCTCAACATCTGACCTGCAGAACTAGGAATAATACATGAGTATTGTTTTAAACTGATAAAACTGTGATGATGTATGTTGGAAGTAGGAAAATAACCCCCTATTATCATCCCCATTTTACAGATAAGGAAACTGAAGCAAAACAGCTTTAAGTAACTTCAGTATATGAGGGTTCAGATATAGGTAGTTGGATTCCAGAACCTCTTCTGTGTTCTCAACCACTATACTGTGATGCCTCTCAAAAGGAAGATGATGTCTTTGCTAATTATTCCAAGGCAGGAAGAGACACTCAATTGGCTCTGCTGTTATTAGGGGGGACACTTTTAAAGATGACTGCCTGGTAAACATGGCGCTACCTTTGGCCATTAGACTGTCTCATAGCCAGTCGTATATGCTAGGAAGACGGCAAAACACGTCAACCACCTCGTAGCCCCGCTTTCCACCCACTGAGCTTACGGGCCACAGAGACACACATTAGCAAGGAAGAGAAAGGAGCAGTTCTTAACAGTTTTTTCCATGCATCTACCAAACACGTATGAACTGCTGTATCTTCATAGGGAAGTGAAGTGGTAGTCACACAGTGGTGTCCAACTCTCTGCAACCCCATGGACTGTAGCCCGCCAGACTCCTCTGTCCATAGGATTCTCCAGGCAAGAACACTGGAGTGGGTTGCCATTATCTTCATAGTAGGTTTAAACAAATCTAGAGCCTGCCTTTATATCTTCAGTTTTCTTGAAGAGATCTCTAGTCTTTCCCATTCCATTGTTTTCCTCTATTTCTTTGCACTGATCACTGAGGAAGGCTTTCTTATCTCTCCTTGCTATTCTTTGGAACTCTACATTCAAATGGATATATCTTTCCTTTTCTCCTTTGCCTTTTGCTTCTCTTCTTTTCTCAGCTATTTTTAAGATCTCCTCAGACAACCATTTTGCCTTTTTGGATTTCTTTTTCTTGGGGATGGTTTTGATCACTACCTCCTGTATGATGTTACAAACCTCCGTCCATGGTTCTTCAGGCACGGGATCTCATCCCTTGAGTCTATTTGTTACTTCCACTGTACAGTCATAAGGGATTGATTTAGGTCATACCTGAATGGTCTAGTGGTTTTCCCTACTTTCTTCAATTTAAGTCTGAATTTTGCAATAAGGAGCTCATGATCTGAGCCACAGGCAACTCCTGGTCTTGTTTTTTCTGGCTGTATAGAGCTTCTCCATCTCAGCTGCAAAGAATATAATCGATCTAATTCCAGTATTAACGATCTGGTGATGACTATGTGTAGAGTCTTCTCTTGTGTTGTTTAAAGAGTGTGTTCGCTATGACAGTGCATTCTCTTGTCAAGTCTGTTAGCCTTTGCCCTGCTTTATTCTGTACTCCAAGGCCAAACTTGCCTGTTACTGTGGGTATCTCTTGACTTCCTATTTTTGCATTCCAGTCCCCTATTATGAAACAGACATCTCTATTTGGTATTAGTTCTAGAAGGTCTCGTAGGTCTTCATAGAACCATTTAACTTCACCTTCTTCAGCATTCCCTGGTGGCTCAGATGGTAAAGTGTCTGCCTGTAATGCAGGAGATCTGGGTTTAATCCCTGGGTTGGGAAGATCCCCTGGAGAAGGAAATAGCAACCTACTCCAGTATCCTTGCCTAGAAAGTTCCATCAATGGAGGAGCCTGGTGGGCTTCAGTCCACGGGGTCACAAAGAGTCGGACACAACTGAGTGACTTCACTTTCACTTTCTTTCTTTGGCATTACTGGTTGGAGCACAGACTTGGGTTACTGTGATATTGAATGGTTTGCCTTGGAAATGAACAGAGATCATTCTGTTGTTTTTGAGAGTGCACCCAAGTACTGCATTTTGAACTCTTGTTGACTCTGAGAGCTACTCCATTTCTTCTAAGGGATTCTTGCCCACAGTAGTAGATATCATGGTCATCTGAATTAAATTCACCCATTCCAGTCCATTTTAGTTCACTGATTCCTAAAATGTCGATGTTCACTCTTGCCATCTGCTGTTTGACCACTTTCAATTTATCTTCATTCATGGACCTAACATTCCAGGTTCCTATGCAATATTGTTCTTTACAGCATCAGACTTTACTTCCATCACAAGTCACTTCCACAACTGGGCATTGTTTTCTCTTTGGCTCAGCCTTTTTATTCTTTCTGGAGCTGTTTCTCCACTCCTCTCCAGTAATATATCAGGCACGTACTGACCTGGGGAGCTCATCTTTCAGTGTCATCTTTTTGCCTTTTCATACTGTTCTTGGCGTTCTCAAGGCAAGAATACTGAAGTAGTTTGCCATTGCCTTCTCCAGTGAACCACATTTTGTCAGAACTCTCTACCACGCCCATGCGTCTTCGGTGGCCCTACACTGCATGGCTCGTAGTTTCATTGAGTTAGAAAAGGCTGTGATCCAAGTATTGTTTGGTTAGTTTTCTGTAACTGTGTTTTTCATTCTGTCTGCCCTCTGGTAGACAAGGATAAGAGGCTTGTGAAAGCTTTCTGATGTGAGGGACTGGCTGTAGGGGAATCTGAGTCTTGCTCTGATGGGCAGGGCCATGCTCAGTAAATTTTTAATCCAATTTTCTGTTGATAGGTGGGGCTATGTTCCCTACCTGTAGTTTGGCCTGAGGGGTAATGGCAGGAATAGTGACCTCCTTCAAAAGGACTTACACCAGGACTGTTGTATTCAGTGCCCCTGACCCCACCGCAGGCCACTGTCAACCCACGCCTTTGCTAGAGATTCCTGTACACTCACAGGCAAGTCTGGCTTAGTCTCTTGTGGGGCACAATAAAGGACAGAAATGATATGGACCTAACAGAAGCAGAAGATATTAAGAAGAGGTGGCAACAATACACAGAAGATCAACAATACACACAAAAAATCTTAATGACCCAGATAACCATGATAGTGTGATCACTCACCTAGAGCCAAACATCCTGGAATGTGAAGTCAAGGGGGCCTTGCTGCTGCTGCTGCTGCTAAGTCGCTTCAGTTGTGTCCAATTCTGTGCGACCCCATAGACGGCAGCCCACCAGGCTCCCCCATCCCTGGGATTCTCCAGAAAAGAACACTGGAGAGGGTTGCCATTTCCTTCTCCAGTGCATGAAAGTGAAAAGTCAAAGTGAAGTTGCTCAGTCATGTCCGACTCTTCATGACGCCATGGACTGTAGCCCACCAGGCTCCTCCATCCATGGGATTCTCCAGGCAAGAGTACTGGAGTGAGTTGCCATTGCCTTCTCCAAAATTCCAGCTGAACTATGTCAAATCCTAAAAGATGATGTTGTTAAAGTGTTGCACTCACTATGCCAGCAAATTTGGAAACCTCAGCAGTGACCACAGGACTGGAAAAGGTCAGTTTTCATTCCAGTTGCAAAGAAAAGCAATGCCAAAGAATGCTCAAACTACCACACAACTGCACTCATCTCACACACTAGCAAAGTAATGCTCAAATTTCTCCAAGCCAGGCTTCAACAGTACATGAA
>NW_011494928.1:2796904-2797394 GCF_000754665.1 Bison bison bison
GCTGCTGCTGCTGCTGCTAAGTCGCTTCAGTTGTGTCCAATTCTGTGCGACCCCATAGACGGCAGCCCACCAGGCTCCCCCATCCCTGGGATTCTCCAGAAAAGAACACTGGAGAGGGTTGCCATTTCCTTCTCCAATGCATGAAAGTGAAAAGTCAAAGTGAAGTCACTCAGTCATGTCCGACTCTTAGTGACCCCATGGACTGCAGCCCACCAGGTTCTTCCGTCCATGGGATTTTCCAGGCAAGAGTACTGGAGTGGGGTGCCACTGCCTTCTCCACAAGGGGGCCTTAGGTGGCATCATTACAAACAAAGCTAGTGGAGGTGATGAAATTGCAGCTACTGCTGCTGCTGCTAAGTCACTTCAGTCATGTCCAACTCTATGCTACCCGATAGACAGCAGCCCACCAGGCTCCTCCGTCCCTGGGATTCTCCAGGCAAGAATACTGGAGTGGGTTGCCATTTCCTTCTCCAGTGCATGAAAGTGAAAA
>NW_011494928.1:2797494-2866253 GCF_000754665.1 Bison bison bison
CCTAGTTTTATTTACCACACAACTGCACTCATCTCACACACTAGCAAAGTAATGCTCAAATTTCTCCAAGCCAGGCTTCAACAGTACATGAACCAAGAACTCCCAGATGTTCAAGCTGGATTTAAAAACGCAGAGGAACCAGAGATCAAATTGCCAACATCTGTTGGATCATAGAAAAAGCAAGAGAAATGCAGAAGAACATCTATTTCTGCTTCATTGACTATGCTAAAGCTTTTGTGTGGATCATAACAAACTGGAAAATTCTGTGGATCACAACAAACTGGAAAAGAGATGGGAATACCAGACCACCTGACCTGCCTCCTGAGAAGTCTGTACGCAGGTCAAGAAGCAACAGTTAGAACTGGACATGGAAAAAAGACTGGTTCCAAATCAGGAAAGGAGTACATCAAGGCTGAATACTGTCACCCTGCTTATTTAACTTATATCCAGAGTATATCATGAGATATGCTGAACTGGATGAAGCACAAGCTAGAATCAAGATTGCCAGGAGAAATACCAATAACCTCAGATATGCAGATGACACCACCCTTATAGCAGAAAGCAAAGATGAACTAAAGAGCCTCTTGACGAAAGTGAAAGAGGAAACTGAAAAAACTGCATTAAAACTCAACATTCAGAAAACTAAAATCATGGCATCCAGTCCCATCACTTTATGGCAAATAGATGGGGAAACAGTGGAAACAGTGAGAGACTTTATTTTCTTGGGCTCCAGAATCACTGCAGATGGTGACTGCAGTCATGAGATTAAAAAATATTTGTTCCTTGAAGAAAAGCTATAACCAACCTAGACAGAATATTAAGAAACAGACATTACTTTGCCGACAAAGGTCTGTCTAGTCAAAACAATGTTTTTTCCAGTAGTTACATGTGGATGTGAGAGTTGGACCATAAAGGAGGCTGAGCAGCAAAGAAATGATGCTTTTGAACTGTGGTGTTGGAGAAGACTCTTGAGAGTCCCTTGGACTGCAAGGAGATCCAACCAGTCAATCCTAAAGGAAATCAGTCCTGTATAGTCATTGGAAGAACTGATGCCGAAGCTGAAACTCCAATACTTTGGCCACCTGATGCGAAAAACTGACTCACTGGAAAAGACTCTGATGCTGGGAAAGATTGATGGCAGAAGGAGAAGGGAACGACAGAGGATGAGATGCTTGGATGGCATCACCAACTCAATGGACATGAGTTTGAGTAAACTCCAGGAGATAGTGAAGAACAGGGAAGCCTGACATGCTGCAGTACATGGAGTCACAAAGACTTGGTCACGATTGAGTGACTGAACAGCAACAAACAACAAAATTTACTTTACAATGTTGTTTGGTTTCCACCATACATTAACATGAATCAGCCACAGGTACACATATGCTCCCTCCCTCTTGAGCCTCCCTCCTACCTCCCACCCTATCCTGCCCCTCTAGGTTGTTGCAGACCACCAGGTTGAGCTCTCTATGTTATACAGCGACTTCCCATTAGCCATCCATTTTACATGTGGTGATCCATATATTTCAATGCTTCTCTCTCGGTTCTTCCTGCCCTCTCCTGCTGCAACTTGTGTCTTATAACCACTGTGTTGGTGATGGACAGAGAAGCCAGCCGGGCTACAGTCCATAGGGTCGCAAAGAGTCAGACACGACTGAGGGACTGAACTGAACTGAACTGAGAGCCTGCCTCTCCTAAAAGACCGATGGACAAAAATTTATAGTAATATATAACATTTGTTATTTGCATAATTAATTAGCATCATTCTAAGTTTCATTTGCCTGATATCCTGGGAGTAGTTAAATCAAGTTTTATCATGACATTGATTTTTCCAGTGAGAAACTGAGGCACAGACAGGTTAGGCAGCTGCCCTAGATGGACACAGGTAAAGAGATATCGTACAAGTCAAAATCAGGTACCATCTCAGGAACTTTGCCCTATATATCTATATATGCAAAGTATACTGGGTAATTCATTAGGGGAAGAATTTTGTCTAGTGGAAGCATTGACCCTAAATCAGGTGACCCTTGTTTAAAGTCAACCCTAAACCAGTTTCTTACCACAGAAGGGAGCCTCGTCCCTGTGAGACTCGGTTTCTCCAGCATAATTGGAATAAGATCTTACATACTCCATGGGTTATTGTTAAGAATAAAATAAGATACTATGAGGTATCTTGAGATCTGTGACCTGCCAGACACTTGTAGGTTTTATTATTATCATTTTTTCTCAACTTAAAATTGAATAATATACCTACTAGCTATAAAATCCTATGTGTGGGGGCTTTTTATTGTTATTTATGAAAGGCAGCAGGGATATGCATGCCCAAATAATAATCTCAAAATTACACTGATTTGATTCAGGGACTCGTGATATGTGCTTTTGTGGTTTTAATATACTTTCCTTATTCGAGTCCTGCTTTGATTTATAAAGATATGAAAATCAGCTTGTGTTTGTTTGGTCCACAGCCAAACCTGAGATTAAAAGTCTCTTTCAGATCATCCCCACATTTCTTAAGCCCCACAAAGTAGTTAATTGAGATTGACCACTAAGTCTTCCTGCCAGCAGGTCTGTGCTCTCTGGGGCTTGGAGGTCCATGATGTGAATTCGTAGGTTAGCCTTGCCCATGACAACCACAGGGATTCCATTCCTCTTTTATCTCTAGGTGATGTTGGGAGTTCCTGATTGGCCTCCTTCCTTGTAAAGAATGGCTCAGAAGGTAAAGAATCTGCCTGCAATGCAGGAGATCGGGGTTCCATCCTTGGGTTGGGAAGATCCCCTGGCCAAGAGAATGGCTACCCACTCCAGTATTCTTGCCTGGGAAATCCTATGGACAGAGGAGCCTGACGGGCTACAGAGTCAGAGGTTGCAGAGTCAGGGGTTGCAGAGTCAGATGTGACTGAACGGTTAACACTCTCACTTTTCATCTTAAAGATTCGAACTTTGTCTTAGCCTTTTCCTCCAACTTGTACCTGCTTAACAGGGGGTGGAGGGTAGAAACAGATCACTTTTGTTAATGCTGCTTCCGGGCTTCCCTGGTAGCTCAGTTGTAAAGAATCTGCCTACCAATGCTGGAGTCTCCGGTTCTATCCCTGGGTTGGGAAGATCCCCGAAAAGAAATGGCAACCTGCTCCAGTATTCTTGCCTGGGAAATGCCATGGACAGAGGAACCTGGTGGGCTACAGTCCATAGGGTTACAAAAGAGTCCTAGACAACTGAGCAACTACACAACAGAAATGACAGCAACTAATGCTGCGCCATGGTCCCCTGGACCGAGGGATGCTCTCTTTTGGGTATATCTTTTGTTTCCTTTAACATCATCTCCTTAGCAGATGAAAAGGGCAGGGGCCCAAAGCTTCCTTGTACATTTAGGTTAGGACAATGCTGGAACAAGTGCAATTAAAGAGATGAAATAAGGCAGCAAGCCAACTCTACCATGAGACTCTATGTTAAAAAAATAATTATAAAAATCTCACTGTATGTAATAGATCCATGCCTGACAACTTATGAGCAAATCAATTCTTGAAAATGGATTCCGACTTTAAAGGCAACAGGACACTTTCTGTTCAGAATAATCTCAAGATTAATGTTCCTTAAATGAGAATGGTCATATCAGTTAGCTGTTTTGTAAATTAGGATGTTTGTATAACGGAACATCATGTTTGCACATTTATAATTAATGCATATATAATTTAAGTGTGGGCTTCCCTGGTGGCTCAGCGGTAGAATCCGCCTGTTAATGCAGGAAACGCGTTTGATCCCTGGGTCAGGAAGATCCCCTGGTGGGTGGAATGGCAACCCATTCCAGTATCCTTGCCTGCAAAATCCCATGGAGAGAGAAGCCTGGAGGGCTACAGTCCATGGGGTGTCGTAAAAGAGTCAGACATGACTAAGCAACTAAACAAGAATTTAAGCGCACATGGACATGATATAATGGGATGCTACAGAATTTGGCTCCCTGAGACCTAGGTATGAGTGTGGCCTTGCCGTTATGACTTGGGCAAATTGCTTAACATCTCTGATTCTCATTTGTCATGTTGATAAGCTAAAGATAGTAAAGTTGAAGAAATGAATGAATGTAAGTTGATAAACTGGAAAACAAGCACGTGCTGATGTGATTTTTCTTCTTAATGCATTCAAAAACAGGTCTTGCAAGGTTGGAGGGGATACCAGAGGCATCATCCCTGAAACTACAACTGTAGAGTGTTTTAAATATTGTTCTGAATGCAAACAGAGGCAGAATTTTCAGTAATTCAGGATTTAATTTGTTCTAATAAAAGACAGAGGCCTTACCCTTCAGCTCACCCCATGGACACTTCATGCCATGAGTCTTTGTAAAGCGAGGATCGGCATCTACCCAGACTTGGCTCAGACAAGCCTGCAAAACCCGGAGTGTTTGCAGTGGGCAGCACTGAAACCAGAAGAGACTTCCCACACTCAGGGTCCCTCCTGCTTGGAGTCCATTGTGCTTCTCTAGGCCTTTCAATTACCATTTTGAACACAACATCTTTGAAAGTTACTTTGCTTTGTTTGGTTGTTCAGGAGCTCACAAATGGCCCCAACTGTGGGAAATAAAAAGCAAATGAGGAAAAGGAAGTCTTTTACAGAGAAACACTTGTTCTGACTGTAGATTAGGCTCAGGACAAAGCAAGCAGAAAGAGGCAAGCTTTTCAAGAGCACATCAACTTTGAAACTTCAGGAAGGTCAGGGCAGGCTTGCTGGCCGGAAAGGCTCTTTTATCCCATTAATATAACAGCTTCTGTGAACACAAATATTTTAGCATCTTGGCTAAGTTAACTGGAACTTTTTAAAGGAAATAAATGGCATTCAAAGAATCTAGAATGGCTTTCCAAATACAGTGGAGATAAAACAATGCCGCAGATTCCTCCATCACACTTCTCTGAAATTTTTCTACCATAAACTAGAAGCAAAGATTGTCTGCATGTCAAGCTCACCCCCATGGCAAGTCATCCTGGCACATAAGTCATGGTACCACCCTTTTCCTCTCACTCAAAAACGATCTCCACCAAAGTGGTGTATAGTACAGGTATTTATACGAACAACCATGGTCCAACTAAATTTAGTTCTAAAAGTAAGTAATTGTTTAGACTACAGCCAAAAGCCTGCCTATTATTTAATGAGAACCAACTAAAGGCTTTCTTATTAGGGATAAGATAAGAATATCACTGTTTGTATCCACCAATGCAATTAGCTAAGATAAAGCAATTTGTATTATAAGAATTGTAAAGAAAAAGGTAAACTGATCTCTATTTGTATATAGTGTAATTATATATCTGAAAAGTTCTAAGGAGTGAATGGAGCTACTTCAAAAGATAGGAAAATCAGTAAAGTAACAAGTTATAAATTTAACAAACATTAATAGCCTACATGTATAGCTCACCTCCCCCCAACCAAAAATAAAAATAAAAAAACAGTGAAAATGTGTAATGAAAAAGAACCCATTTAGGTTAGCACATATATATGTATGTGCTATTTGTGGAAAACTAAAACACTACTGAAAAAATAGTAGATTTGAACAAAGGGAAAAAGACAAACTATATTCTTGGATAGAAAGACTCTATCATTAAGAAATTAGTTCTCCCTTAATTATGCTGTACTTTTAATATCTAAATTTAAAATGTTATCATTTTGTCAGATGCAATAAGTTGATTATAAATTAGTTTAGAAGAGCAGCAAGCAAGAATAGCCTGGAAAATCCTGAAAAAAAAAAAAAAACACCTTAAAGAGGACTTAGCTTTTCCAAATAATTAAAATGTATATAAAGAAAATATTGAATCACTATTTACACACCAGGAAGTAACATAGTGCTGTAGGTCAATTATTCACGCTAAGTCATTTCAGTCGTGTCCAACTCTTTGTGACCCTATGGACTGTAGCCCACCAGTCTCCTCTGTCCATGGGATTCTTCAGGCAAGAACACTGGAGTGGGTCGCCATGCCCTCCTCCAGAGGATCTTCTCTACCCAGGGATCAAACCCAGGTCTCCTGTGGCTCCTGCATTGCAGGAGGATTCTTTACCACTGAGCCACTGGGGAAGCCCTATAGGTCAATTATACTTCAGAAACAAACAAACGAATTCACAGAAAAATAGGTCATACTTGTGGTTACCGGAGGCAGGTGGTAGGAAGAGGGGGAACTGGATGAAGGTACAAAAAAAGGTCTTGTCTTTTCCTGTGTGCGTGCTCAGTCACTTAGTCATGTCCAACTCTTTGCAACCCCATGGCCTGTAGCCCACCAGGTTCCTCCATCCGTGGGATTCTCCAGGCAAGAGTACTGGAATGGGTTGCCATTTCCTTCTCCAGGGGATCTTCCCAACCCAGGGATCAAACCCACGTCTCCTTCGCCTCCTGCATTGGCAGGCAGATTCTTTGCCACTGAGCCACCTGGGAAGTCTAAGCAAAAGGTACAAACTTCCAATTATAAGAGAAATAAGTCCTAGGGAGGTAATGTTCAACACAACAGATATAATTAATATGTCTATATGTTATACATGAAATTTGTTGAGAGTAAATCCTAAGAGTTCTTATCACGGAGAAGAATGTATTTCCTATTTCTTTAGCTTTGTATCTATATGAGATGATAGACGTTCACTAAACTCTTTCTGATAATCACTGCAAGACTTACATGAAGTGGAATCATTACGCTGTACATCTTAAACTTACATGGTGCTTTATGTCAGTTATGTCTCCAGAAACTGGAAGGAAAAAAATACTACGAAGGCTCTATAATTAAAACATTTTGATGTCGATGCAAGAAGACAGATAAACCAATGGAACAAAATAGAAAAGCCAGAAATATAGTACTTGCATATGTAAATTTAGTATAGAGTAAAAGTGGCTACTAAAATCCGTGGGAAAGTGGTAGTTTTCTAAAAATTATCATTGAAATAAATGGAGAGCCATGTGGAAAAAAAATAAAACCGGACTCATTCCTCACATAATATACTAGGAGAAATTCCAAATGGATTAGAGATAAAAATGTAAGAAAAAGAAGCATTTAAATTCTATTTTTGAAAAATGTGTAATCACCAAAACCTGGAAATGTAAAACTATGATTTAACATCCAGAAGCAATCAGGGAAAAGATTGACGTGTTCAACTACATGAAAATAAAAAACTTTTGCATGACAAAAAAAATAAGGTTTCCATGAACAAAGTAAAAATAAATGACAAAGTTGACAACATTGGAAATTTATATCATGCTTTCAAAATAAACAGAAAAAAGGACTGTCTAACCCACAGGAGAATGAGCTGATAGTTTTCACAGGAAAGGAGGTGCGTGTGTGCTGCTGAGGGGAGGTTGGGGTCTTGTGGACAGAGCACTAGAACAGTGGCGGGGCAGGGGCATCCGGCTGGACGTAGGGTCCTGCAAGCCAGGAACACGCCTCCCCCAGGGCACCATCAGGCATGTCCCCTCAGCTTGGGATGGGAGAACTGAGGCGGGAAAGTGCTGCTGTGGCTCCGGCCATTCTCGGAGGTGGTGGAGCCAATGGTTCTTAAACGTTTGAAAAGATGCTCAACCTCACTCGTAATAAGAGAAAGGAAAATTCTAAATAACATTGAGCTGCCATTTCTCATCTATTAGACTGGCCAAAAATTTTACTGCATGCTCTGTTGGTAAGGCTGTGAGAGGGCAGTCATTCTTGTATATAACCATAGAAATGCCAAGTGATCAAACTTATGGGCATGGAGATATAGGAAGTGTTTCAGAAAATCATAAGTACGTCTCCTTTGAGCTAGCAATCCCAATTTTAGGAACACAAATATATGTTAGCAAAACTATGAAAACATACAGGCACAAGGCTCTTTATTGCATGCTCATTGTAAGAGCAAAAACAGGAAACATCTTAAATGAATGTCAGTAGAGGACTGGTTGGATTAATTATAATACATGTACCCTTGGAAGATTATTTGTACACTGTTGTGGCATGGTCTTCGTTATATAAAGCAGCAACGTTATTGACCTTTTGAGTCAGATGGCTCTTTGTCGTGAGTGGCTGACCTCAGCTGGCCTCAGCCTGCAGCAGCTTGAGGCAGGGCTTCGGCCCCGGCCAGAGATGAGGTCGGGCTGCGGCAGTCAGAGCGCTGCATTGTAGCCGCTAGACCAAGTGTCAGTGAAAGGCCCTCACCCTTTGGCTTTGCAGAAGAAAATTCCCACAAAGAAAGTGGTGAGCAAGTATTTATTCGGAGGAAAATGTGTACAGTACATGTGGACAGGCACGCGGGCGGACTCAGAGAGTCACGCCCTCGTGACAGTTTAAGTGACGTAATGGGGCGTTTCCTCCAGGTTTCCCCTGGCCAGTCATTCTGACTAGCCTGGTTCAGAGGACGTATCTGGTATGTCTCACGGTCCTCCCACATGTGCACACACGTCTCTTAGCCAAGGTAGGTTCCACCAAAGAGGCCTAGCTTGGCATCCGTTAGCATCACTCCCCTCGGACCGCCGAGGAGCCCCTCTGTGCTTGTGTAGCTGGGGAGGTTTCCTGACTGTGAGAATGAGAAGTATGTGGGCCATTACATTCTGTCTGGGCAGCCTCCTCTCTCCGTCCTGCTATCGCTGTTTCGGGGTTTCAGTCCACAGGGAACCAACCTCTACTCCCTTCACCCTGGTGGGAGGGGCCCATCTGCCTCCTGGCGCAGGGCTAGCCTGTGCGTTCCAGAGGTTGAGCAGCTTCCCTGCCCTCTACCCGCCAGGTTCTAGGAAAACTCCCCCCCCCACCCCAGCTTGTGACAACCAAAACCATCTCCAGACACTGTGAAATGACCCTGGGAAACAAGGTCCTCCTTGGTTGAGAACTACTGATAAAACGTTAGGTGAAATAGCTTCTTGAGGGCAAGTGTATACAATATGTTTATACTGATAAAGTAAATGGATGAAATATAACATTATTGGAAAAAATGGTTGCTTGCAGGAGAAGGGAATACAAGAAAAGGAAAAATAATGAAGCTAAGCTTGACTATAACTTTTCTGTAAATTTAACACTGGTAATTTTACATGTAATAGAAAATGAAATTAAATGTTAAAAAAGCAAGTCAAAAATTTGAAAGTAAATGGAAGCAAACAAATTCATATGTGTATCTAGTTGGAAGCATGTATGCGCAAGGTAAACTATTCCACGTGACTTTACACGCACTGATTTGACTACATATCCCTGCTGCTGCTGCTAAGTCGCTTCAGTCGTGTCCGACCCTGTGTGACCCCAGAGACAGCAGCCCACCAGGCTCCATCGTCCCTGGGGTTCTCCAGGCAAGAACACTGGAGTGGGTTGCCATTTCCTTCTCCAATGCAGGAAAGTGAAAAGTGAAAGTGAAGTCGCTCAGTCGTGTCCGACTCTTCGCGACCCCATGGACTGCAGCCTACCAGGCTCCTCCATCCATGGGATTTTCCAGGCAAGAGTACTGGAGTGGGGTGCCATTGCCTTAGTGGAATAAATCTAAAGGACAAAAAGAACTGCAAAAGAATATTAGATCAATTTGAATGACCATACTGTAATTATAATAACAATATTGCTGTTATTCAGACACTTTGTGGCTCATATTTCAGATAAGTGAATATTCAGACAGGTGAATATGTATGATGATGTCACTGAGCATGAGAAATGTCATCATGGGAGAAAGAAGATACACGTGAAAAGAACAAGATTACGTAAAAACCTTGACAGGCACCTTAATATTGTTTTTGTTTTGTTTTTTACTGTAGTATAATTGACTTACAATATTGTATTAACTTCAGGTGTACAACATAGTATCTCAGTATTTTTATACATTACAGAATGATCACCACAGTAAGTCTGCATCCAACTTGTCATCATGAAAAGTTGCTATAATATTGTTAACTCTATTCTCTTTGCCTTACATCACATTACACCCTTGTGACTTATTTTGTTACTGGAAGTTTATACCTCTTAATGCCTGTAACTTATTTCCCTTAAATCCTCACTTCTCTCCTCTCTGGCAACCACCAATTTATTCTGTGTTTCTATGAGTCTGTTTCTGTTTTGTTATGGTTGTTTTTGTTAGGTTTGTTTTCTGTGTGTTTATATTTGTTCTGGTTTTTTTTTTTTGTTTTGCTATGTTTGTTTTTCAGATTCCACATATAAATGAAGTTATATGGTATTTGTCTTTCTCTGAGTTATTTCATTTAGCACAATATTCTTTATGGTTATCCATTTTGTCACAAAGGGCAAGATTTCATTATTTTTTATAGCTGACTAGTAGTCCATTAAACAGTCTGTATCTATCTATCTATCTATCTATCTATATATATGGTTGCTTCCATATCTTGGCTATAGTAAATAATGCTGCAGTGAGCATAAGAGAATATGTCTTTTTAAATTAGTGTTCTTGTTTTCTTCAGAAAAATACCCAGAAGTGGAATCGTTGGATCATATAGCAGTTCTATTTTTAATTTTTTTAGGAACCTGCATACTGTTTTCCATAGCAGCTGCACCAATTTACATTCCTACTAATAGTGCATGAGGGTTTCATTTTCTCAGCCTCCTCACCAATGTTTGTTATTTGTGGCCTTTTTGAATCAGTCATTCTGACAGGTGTGAGGTGATATTTCATTGTGGTTTATTTGCATTTTCCTGACAATTACTGATGTTGAGCACCTTCTCAGGTGTCTGCTGGCCAACTGTATGTCTTCTTTGGAGTGTGTCTGTTCAGGTCCTCTGCTTAGTTTTTAATCGGATTGGGTTTTTGATGTTGAATTGTATGAGTTTTTTGTATATTTTGCATATTAACCCCTTATCAGATATATCATTTGCAAATATCTTCTCTCATTCGGTAGGTTGTCTTTTTGTTTTGTTGATAGTTTCCATCACTACACAAACGTTTTTCAGTTTGGTGCAGTCCAATTTCTTTTTGTTTAGAGTTTCTTATTTTTTTTTTTTTTGGCTTTCATTCCCGTAGTCTAAGGAGACATACACAAAAAATATATTACTAAGCCCAGTGTCAAAGGGTATTTTCCCTATGTTTTCTACTAAGAGTTTTATGGTTTCAGGTCTTACATTTAAGTCTTTAATCCTTCCGAGTTTATTTTTTATATGGTATAAGAAAGTATCAATAATTCAGTTTGATGTTTTGCACATAGCTGTCCAGTTTTGCCAACACCATTTATTGAAGAAATTGACCTTTCCCGATTGGACAGTCTTGCCTCCTTTGTCATAGATTAATGGATCATATAAGCATAGGTTTATTTCTGAATTCTCTGTTTTGTTTCATTGATCTCTCTGTCTCTGTTTTGATGAGGTGCCATATCTCATTGATTAGTGTAGCTTTGTAGAATAGTTTGAAGTCAGAGAATATGATGCCTGCAACTTTGTTCTTTCTTCTCAAGATTGTCTTGGCTATCTGTACAAATTTTAGAAGTATTTGTTTTAGTTCTATGAAAAATGCCATTTATATAGGGAGGGATTGCATTTGAATTTGTAGATTGCCTTGGGTAATATGGTCATTTTGGCAATATTAATTCTTTCAATCCAAGAAGATGATTTGTTTTTCCATCTTTTTGTGTCATCTTCAACTTCCTTGTCAGTGTCTTGTAATTTTCTAAGTACAGGCCTTTTACCTCCTTAGTTAGATTTATTCCTAAGCATTTTATTCTTTTTGATACAATTGTATATTGGATTGTTTTCTTACATTCTTTTTCTGATAGTTCATTGTTTATAGAAATGCAGGTTTATTTACATTAATTTCGTATCCTGAAACTTTACTGAATTTAGTATCATATCACATGTAAACAGTGACACTTATATTTCTTTTCCATTTGAAGTATTTACTTTCTTGTCTGATTTCTGTGGCTAGGATTTCTAAGGTGTAAAAGGATTTCCAAATTTGAAAGTGTCAAGAGTGAGCATCCTTGTCTTGCTTCTCATCTTAAAGGAAATGCTTTCATGTTTTCACCATTTATTATAATATGGTCTGTAGGTTTGTCCAACGTAGTCTTTATTTTGTTGAGGTGTGTTCCCTCTATACTCACTTTGTTGACCTTTTTTATAATAAATTTATGTTTAATTTGTCAGAAGCCTTTTCTGCATCTACTGAGATGATCATATGATTTTTATTCTTCAATTTGTTATGTGGTGGATCACACTGATTTATGGTTATTGAACCACCCATCCTTCCATTCCTGGGATAAATCTAACTTGATCATGGTGTATGATCTTTTTAATTTATTGTTGAATTCATTTTGCTCATATTTTATTGAAGATTTTTCCATCCTTGTTCACCAGTGATATTGGCCTGTAATTTTCTTTTTGAGGGGTGTCTTTGTCTGGTTTTGGTACCAGTGTTCTGCCAGCCTCATAGAATGAATTCAGTTTTTGGAATATTTTGAGAAGCATAGATACTGACTCTTGAAATGTATTGAAGAGTTCTGTGATGCCATCTGGTCCTACACTTTCATTTGTTGGCAGTTTTTTTTAATACTGACTCAGTTTCAGTGCTGATAATTGATCTGTTCATATTTTCTATCTTCCTGATACAGTCTTAGAAGATTATAAGTTTCTAGGAATTTATGTATTTCCTCTAGGTTTTCCGTTTTACTGACACAAAATTTGTCATAGTAATCTCTTATGAATGATCCTTTGTATTTCTGTGGCATGAGTTGTAACATCCCCTTCATTTTTAATTTTATTTATTTGGGCCCTCTCCCTTATTTTCTTGATGAGTCTGGCCAAAGGTTTTTCTTGTTTCTTGAGGTAGATGTATATCATTATATACTTCCCTCTTAGAATTGCTTTGGCTGTGTCCCATAGATGCTAGATCATTGTATTTCCATTTTCATTTGTCTCGAGGCATTTTTTAATTTCTTCTTTGATTTCTTCAGTGACTATTGGTTGTTGAGTAGCATACTGTTTCAACTCTACATATTTGTGATTTTTGCAGTTTTTTTTTTTCCTTGTGGTTGATATCTAGTATCATACTGTAGTGGTTGTAAAGGGTGCTTGATATGGTTTCAATGTTCTTAAACTTGCTGAGACTTATTTTCTAGCCTAGCATGTGATCTGATCTGGAGAATATTCCATGTGCATGTGCATGTGAAAAGAATGTGTATTGTGCTGCTTTTGAGTGGAATGTTCTATATATATATATACATATATAGACAGAGAGAGGAGAAGGCAATGGCACCCCACTCCAGTACTCTTGCCTGGAAAATCCCATGGATGGAGGAGCCTGGAAGGCTGCAGTCCATGGGGTCGCTGAGAGTCGGACACGACTGAGCGACTTCACTTTCACTTTTCACTTTCATGCATTGGAGAAGGAAATGGTAACCCACTCCAGTGTTCTTGCCTGGAGAATCCCAGGGACAGCGGAGCCTGGTGGGCTGCCGTCTCTGGCGTCGCACAGAGTCGGACACGACTGAAGTGACTTAGTAGTAGTAGTAGAGAGAGAGAGAGAGAGAGAGATAATATTATATATATCAATTAAGTTCATCTGGTCAATGTGTCATTTAAGGTCAATGTTTCCTTACTGGTAGTTTTCTGCCTGGATGATCTATCCATTGACTTAAGTGAAATGTTAAAATCTCCTACTATTCTCTCCCTTAATGTTTGTTAATATTTATTTGCTATATGTATTTATGTGCTTAATTGGCTTCCCTGGTGAATCATTGGTGAAGAATCTACCTGAAAATTTAGGAGATGTGGATTCAATCCTTGGATTGAGAAGATTCCCTGGAGAAGGAAATGGCAACCCACTCCAATATTCTTGCTGGGAAATCCCATGGACAGAGGGACCGTAGTCCATAGGGTTACAAAAAAATCGGTCACAATTTAGCAACTAAATGATAGCAACATCATGTTGGATAAATACCTATTTGCATTTATTATCTTTTTGTTGGATTGATTCCCTTAACACTATGTAATGTCTTTCTTTGTATCTTGTTGCAGTCTTTGTTTTAAGGTTTATTTTGTCTAAGTACTGCTACTCCAGCTTTCTTTTGATTTCCATTTGCATGGTGTACCTTTTTCCCTTGTGTCACTTTCAGTGTGTATGTATTTCTAGATATGAAATGAATCTCTTGTAGGCAGCAGGGATGTAGGTCTTGTCTTATTTTATCCATTCAGTCACTCTTTGTCTTTTGTAGGAGTGTTTAGTCTATTTTCATTTAATTATTGATAGACATGTACTTACTGCCATTTTGTTAATGGTTTTCTGATTGTTTTTGTAGTTCTCCTTTATTCCTTTTCTTCCCTCGCAATCTTCCCTTGTGATTTGATGACTGTCTTTAGTGTTTATTTGGATTCTTTTCTCTTTATTATTTTGTGTGTGTGTGTGTTTATTTTAGGCTTTTGATTTGTGGTTACCATGAAATTTATATATAACATCTTTATGTATGGGTATTGATTTTAAGTTCATTATTTCTTAAGCTTGAATGCATTTTAACAGACTTACATTTTTTACTCCTTTGCTCCCACATTTTTGACAACACATTGTACATCATTTGATTCCAGGTATTACTTATCTCCTTATTACAGATAAAGACAATTTATTACTTTTGTCTTTTTGCCTTCCTACTGAGCTTTATAAGTGTTTTGATCCACTACCTTTCCTATATTTTGCCTTTTCCAGTGAGGTTTCTCCAGTCGTAGCCTTTTTTTAAGTTTCTATTTGTGGCCTTTTCTTTTCCACTTAGAGAAATCCTTTCAACATTTCTTGTAAAGTTGTCTTAGTGGTGATGAACTCCTTTAGCTTATGATTGTCTTTTAAAACTTTCCTTCAATTCTGAATGATACCTCACCAGATAGATTATTTTGGGTGATAGATTTTTTCCTCCATTTCAACACTTGACTATATCATGTCATTTACTTCCGGCCTGTAAATTTTCTGCTAAAAAGTCAGCTGATAGTGTTATTAGAGTCTTCTTGTTTATAACTAGTTGCTTTTCTCTTGCTGCTTTTAAGATTCCCTCTTTATATTTAATTTTGGTATTTGAATTATAATATGTCTTGCTGTGGACTCTCTGTCCTTCCTGTACATGGATGTCTGTTTCCCTTCCAAGGTTAGGAAAATTTTCAGCTAGTATATCTTCAAATATACTATCTTCCCCCTTTTTCTCTCTGTTCTCTTTCTGGGACCTTTAGTGTGTTTATTAGTGTGTTTTATGTTGCCCCAGGGGTCTGTTAAATTATCCTTATTTTTTTTTAATTCTTTTTTTTGGTTTGTTTTTTCTGTTCAGCTTGGAATTTCCACTGCTCTATCTTCCAGTTCCCTGATCCTTTCTTTCATATCACCTAATCTACTGTTGATTCCTTCTGGAGTATTTTTTTATTCAGTTATTGTATTCCTCAGCTGTTTGGTTCTTCTTTATATTTTCTAAATCTTTGTTAAACTTCTCACTAGGCTTGTCCATTTTATTTTCCCAAGGTCATTAAACGTCTTTAAGATCATCATCTTAAACTCAATGGTGGAAGATTGCTCTTTTCCACTTTGCTTAGTTCTTCTGGGGTTTGGTCTTGTTCTTTCTTTTATGCCATATTCTCCATCTCCTCATTTTCTATATTTTCTATATTTGTCTTATGTATTAGGTAGTTCAGTTATGTTTCTGAATCTTGGAAAAGTCGCATTGTGCAGGAGACAGCCTTTGCAGCCCAGCAGCATACTAGCCTCTTGTTACAAGGGCTGTATGTTCTAGTGATGCCTCCTATGTGGGTTGCATGGGCTCTTTTGTTGCGACAGTCAACTACTGTGGATGTGCTGGTGGGAAGGCTGGCTGTCATCCCTGTTAGGGGCCAGGCCCTGCCACACGCAGTGGCCGATGGCCCACTGTGGACAAGGTCGGATCCCAGTGTAGTTGGCCACGTGGCTCAGGGCGGGGGTGGGGGAATGGGCCCAGGCTGTGCCAGTCCACTGATGGACAGAGTTGTTAACAGCTTAGTTTTGAATTGGAAGTATCAATATGAACTCATGATATAATTATTAAAAATGCTTTGCTGACTCTGCTAAAAAATACCAAAACTGACAGCAATAAGCATTCCTAACACCAGATCATGGTTTCTAAATGCCACTTCTAACTAAAAAGAAACCAAGACTTCTTGAAGTTATAGATAAATCAAGAATGGAGCAGGGATATGTATAAGAAGACTGAAAAAATTACCAGTAGCAGTTACTGGAAAGCAAGAAAACTATCCAAGACTGCTTGGGTTGTGTCAGAACATCACAAGAGCCAACTTGAAAAGGTCAAGGAAGGACTGTGTGTACATCAATAAATATAGTCCTTTTCTACATGAAGTGTGTATACATGTGTGCATGCTAAGTCACTTCTGTCATGTCCTAACTCTGTGCAGTCCCACGGACTGTAGCCCACCAAGCTCCTCTGTCCATGGAATACTCCAAGCAAGAATGCTGGAGTCAGTTGCTGTGCCATCCAGGGGATCTTCCCGACCCAGAGATAAAACCTGCATCTCCTGCATTGCAGGCAGATTCCTTACTGCTGAGCCACTGAGAAAGCCCTTACATGAAGTGTACTTCAAAGTAACCAAACAATTAAAGAGAAGTTTATTTTTAGAACTATTCTAGCTAATAATTGAGGAAGAAATCATAGAATTAAAATGGTGCTGTTTTGCACTTTAATGAATTAGCATTGCATCATGATCATCAGTCAGAGAAGGCAATGGCACCCCACTGCAGTACTCTTGCCTGGAAAATCCCGTGGACGGAGGAGCCTGGTGGGCTGCAGTCCATGCTAAGGGTCGGACACGACTGAGCGACTTCACTTTCACTTTTCACTTTCATGCATTGGAGAAGGAAATGGCAACCCTCTCCAGTGTTCTTGCCTGGAGAATCCCAGGGATGGGGGAGCCTGGTGGGCTGCCGTCTATGGGGTTGCACAGAGTCGGACATGACTGAAGTTACTTATCAGCATGATCATCAGTGGCCAATAACACAGAATAAGATAGAGAACCAGGTATTATGTATCTCCAGGTGGAAATACAGTTTCACCCATGAGGGGCTTTTGTCAAAAAAAAAGAAAAGGAAGAAGGAAATTGAATGGGAATTTTATTAAGTCTTCTACATAAATGTGCCAAGATAAGAAATACAGGGGACAGAGGAACATGTAAAACAAAACTATAGGGATACAATAAGCAAAAATTCAGACTGTGGGAACAGAAGAAGAAGTGGCTTGGCTTTTTGATTAACAACAACAACAACATGAAAACTGCAAGGGACAAGTGTGGGGAGAAGCTACAGATTAAGAGATGACTGCAGGAGACATCAATCAGGTGCAGTGCGTGTACCTTATTTGCACACCTTGGTTAAAAGAAACTATGAAAATATATATTCCCAAGTACACAAGCATATCAGTGAAAGTGAAACTGCTCAGTCATGTCCGACTCTTTGCAACCCTATGGACTGTAGCCTACCAGGCTCCTCTGTCCATGGAATTTTCCAGGCAAGGGCACTGGAGTGGGTTGCCATTAAACAATTACAGAAGTATGAACACCAACTGAATATTTAAAGACATTAAGGAATTGTTGTTTTCTGTTTAGATGCAGTAGTGGTATTGTGAGTGTGTCAGTGTGTGTGTTTACTTTGACTCCCTGTCTTTTAGAGGTGTACACTGAAATTACGTGATGGCTAGGATGTGCTTCAAGATAATACAAGGGAGCAGATGGGAATGAACGGGCATAAAGATAAAGCAAGATTAGTCATGAACTGATCATTGCCAAAGCTGAGTGATGAATACTCAAGGGTTCATCAAGCTATGACTTTTATAAAATTCTCCTGAAAAGTTTGGGAACAAAATACTTTCTAAAAAGAAACAACTTGGGACCGTGCTCTAGCTACCATTAGCATTAGCACCATGCTCTTTGGTAGACCTCTTTCCTAAGGAGAAGCGCCTCTGCTTTCTCCTCTTTTTCCTTTGCCTCTTTCTTGTTGCTTATCTTGTCATTGCCTCCACATTGAGTCCACTATAGAGCAGTCAGAGCACATAACCAGAATGTAAGATAATGGGAGCTTAACAAACTGAGGTCACCTTGGGATGTCCTACATTGCGCCTCAGATAATCTTCCGGAATTATCATCCTCCTGGGGTTGTCTCATCTGTTCAATTAATAGAATATTGATCCTCACAGTTTATATTCCTGTGATTGTGAACTGCTGGTTTATTGTCTATCTCTAATTACAATGCGCTTTCGTAAGAATCTCCCTACCTATTAAAACAGCTGTTTGAAGCTAGGATCCAAGGACATGGAGGGAAGAGAGAGGGAAGGGCCTCTTTTATTATCAGTGAGTAAATTGGCATTGGTCATCACTCTTGTCTTCTTTTAACTATAGGTATTTATCAAAGTGCTGGATAATAATGATAACGGCCCAGAATTCTCTCAGCCAAATTACGACGTGACCATTTCTGAGGATGTGCTTCCAGATACAGAAATCCTGCAGATTGAAGCCACAGACAGAGACGAGAAGCACAAGCTGAGCTACACTGTCCACAGCAGCATCGACTCCATCAGCATGAGGAAGTTCCGCATAGACCCCAGCACTGGCGTCCTCTACACGGCCGAGAGGCTGGACCACGAGGCGCAAGACAAGCACATCCTGCACATAATGGTAGGACCAGCCTGCTTAATGCTCTCCTAGCAGAAGCACCTTCTTAAGGCGCACGCCTTAGCCTCCAGGCGGGCAGGGCCCTTGAATTTTGTAAGTAGTAGTAAATTTGATCTTTTCACAGCAGGGTTGCCTTCATTCTTGCCTTTTTACTTCAGACGGGAATTACTGTTGTTAGATACTGACTCCCTATTTTTGCCAAACTGAAATTTAGACAAATTGTACAGTAAAGGCTCATGACAGCCTGACTCGAAAGGGAAGTAACAGACCGTGTTTCCATAAATCTCCGAGGCTGTGGTATTGGTTCATGTCCAGAAGATTTGGTGGAAATTTTAAAAGAAGTTCCCTGAGAAGATAATCACAGGGTAATCCTTTATTTGACCTGTACAGTCCTTAGTCCTTAGAAGCATTTAGAGGACTGATTTATTACTTACTGCACTGGCATTGGACCTAGCGATAAATACTGGCTCACAAAAGAGATCTCAGAACTCACCTGAGAAGCCTGGAGAAATAAGTCTAAATTTGGGTTCATAGGGTCTCCAAATTGTGTAGAAGTCGCTTTCATTATAAAGCAAAGTTCGACAAGTTTGCATAAATGAGAAGAGTCGCTTTCATTATAAAGCAAAGTTCGACGAGTTTGCATAAATGAGAAGTAAAGATTAGTAAGGAAACACCCTTGTTTCTGACCTAAAACCTGTCCCTTTAACTATCCAAGAGCCCCCTGGGAAATTTCACAGCTACTCCCTATCAGAGGCCCCTGAGTTCCTTAAGACTGGGTAGGAGGGCAGAGACTTAATTTCTGTACTGATTGACTCCAAGATGCACTAAGATGCTGTCAATTCCCAAGCAGCTGAAGTAATGTTCCAGTAAGTGCTGCTCTTTCTTTCCAAGTCTGGAAACCTCTCTGAGCAAGAGGAAAGCTGAGTGCCGTGGTGCTGGCTGTGGTTGCCAGCTGAGAGTGTGGGGAACGGAGGAGGGACTCGGGTTCATCAGATGCATTCCTCTGGCTGCTCATTCATGCGTTCATTGAACAGATATTTCTCCAGCACCCACTGTGTATTACATTCCGTTCTAGACACTGAGGATATAAAAGAGACAAAGTCCTTGCACCCTTGGACATTCGATTGGAAAAGACCTAGATTTCAATAATCCCAAAGTACAGAGTCCAGCGTGGTCCTTAGTGGGGCAGGCTGGTCGATAGACAGGGAACTTAGCATGCTAACTGGCTAGCGTTTACATGTATCTCTTCAGGAACAGAAATCCCCTCCCAGCGACTAACACCATTCTCCAAGCCATGTCTGTTCATTCTTTCCTTAAATAACTCAGAGTTCAGTGTGCTCACCCTGTATCATTTATCATTTATGTAACTGAGTGTTTAGAGCAAACAACTCCTTTGTACTGCCTTTCTCCAAGCTAAGCCCTTTTAGTCATTTTGCTCAACTCCCTTCAGATACTATTTTTGAAAACCCCTTCCCCTTATACGTAAAGGTAGGGTAAGGGATAGGGCCTTTCTTGGTAGATTTTCTAATTTCTTCAAATCTCTCTGAAGTTAGGGGATCTATACCTGAATGCAAAAAAAAGCACACATTGGATTAATGCTGCATACAATTATAGCAAAATCATGTGTTATAGAATTGATTAGTTGCAAGCTTCTGCCACAGGACTGGAAAAGGTCAGTTTTCATTCCAATCCCAAAGAAAGGCAATGCCAAAGAATGTTGAAACTACCGCACAAGTGCCCTCATCTCACAAGCTCAACACCTGTTGGACCATCAAAAAAGCAAGAGAGTTCCAGAAAAACATCTACTTCTGCTTTATTGACTACACCAAAGTAGACTGGTTTGACTATGTGGATCACAGCAAACTGTGGAAAATTCTGAAAGAGATGGGAATACCAGACCACCTGACCTGCCTCCTGAGAAATCTGTATGCAGCTCAGGAACCAACAGTTAGAACTGGACATGGAAAAAAGGACTGGTTCAAAATTGGGAAAGGAGTACATCAAGGCTGTATATTGTCACTCTGCTGATTTAACTTATATGCAGAGTACATCATGCAAAAAGCTGGCCTGGATGAAGCATAAGCTGGAATCAAGATTGCTGGGAAAAATATCAATAACCTCAGATATGCAGATGACACCACCCTTATGGCAGAAAGTGAAGAAGAACTAAAGAGCCTCTTGATGAAAGTGAAAGAGGAGAGTGAAAAAGCTGCCTTAAAACTCAACATTAAGAAAAGTAAGATCATGGCATCTGGTCCCATCATTTCATGGCAAATAGATGGGGAAACAATGGAAACAATGACAAACTTTTTTTTCTTGGGCTCCAAAATCACTGCAGATGGTGATTGCAGCCATGAAATTAAGACATCTGCTCCTTGGAGGAAAAGCTATGACCAACCTAGACAGCATATTAAAAAGCAGAGACATTACTTTTCCAATAAAGGTCCATCTAGTCAAAGCTATATTTTTTTCCAATAGTCATGTACGGATGTGAGAGTTGGACTATAAAGAAAGCTGAACACCGAAGAATTGATGCTTTTGAACTGTGGTATTGGAGAAAACTTGAGAGTCCGTTGGACTGCAAGGAGATCCAACCAGTCCATCCTAAAGGAAATCAATCCTGAATATTCATTGGAAGGACTGATGCTGAAGCTGAAACTCCAATACTTTGGCCACCTGATGTGAAGAACTGACTTGCTGGAAAAGACCCTGATGCTGGGGAAGATTGAAGTCGGGAGGAGAAGGGGATGACAGAGGATAAGATGGTTGGATGGCATTACTGACTCGATGGACATGAGTTTTACTAAGCTCTGGGAGTTGGTGAGGGACAGGGAAGCCTGGCCTCCTGCAGTCCATGGGATTGCAAAGAGTCGAACATGACTGAGCAACTGAACTGAACTAAGCTCCTGCCATATGCAAACCAGGGAGAACTTTAAAGCAGTCAGGCAAGGTTCTTTGGTATTTCACAGTGTGGGGGTGTCACATTTTAGAAATTAAGATTGGTTCATCTTCCCAGTGGTTAGGGTTCTCTCTTAGCTCTGGACCTTTATTTACGTTGGTTCCTCTTGCCTGAAATATATGCCACACACCACCTCCCCCAGCATTTTACCATTTCTACTTGGTTTTATAAGCTAGGCTACATTCTTCTTACTGCTTACTCATATTTTGGCATTTATCTTTTTGCCTTTTATCTGACTACTTACTTGTTTGCATTCCCTAGTCAACTACTGAGGGTGGGAACTGTTGAAACACCTGGGGCCATCTTGGGGCTTAAGAGATAATAGATGATAATAAATGTTTGTTGAATGAATGAATGAATGACAGTGCCTACATTGCATTCATTACTTCCACATGTCAGTTTCCCCTTTAGAAGAGCCGCCATCCACCATTCCATTAGCAACTGTTGAGGCAAATTACAGAGGGCTGGGTGAGGGAGACCAGAGGGAAGCGCTGTGTTTGAGATATTCAGGCTTCAGTTCCAGCCTGAACCGGACACAGGCCAGAGGCCAGGCATAATGCTGAGCAATACAGCGTGGCCCCAGCTCTCACCGTGTTCACAGTCGATGTCCCCACTTGCTGGAAGCACGGTTAGTTACTGAGAACCTACTCAGCCTGGGAACGGGTCAAGCACTTTCCGTGCATGATTTCATTTTGATTTCACTGTAGGCACAGCCATGTGAATTCTTTGCAACTTAAAGATTTTAGTCCTATTGCTTCTTGTATTTTGCCTCAAGGTCAGAGATCAGGAGTTTCCTTATCGAAGAAACTTGGCCCGAGTCATTGTGAATGTGGAAGATGCTAACGATCACAGCCCTTATTTTACCAACCCACTCTATGAAGCGTCTGTGTTTGAATCGGCTGCTCTGGGATCAGCTGTACTGCAGGTGACGGCTCTGGACAAAGACAAAGGGGAAAATGCAGAACTCATGTATACCATAGAAGCAGGTGAGAGCTGTTGCAGACAGCAGCATCATGCATGGCACTGGACCCTCAGGAGTATTTATCACCGTGTAAAATTCTCATAGTTACCACTGGCATGTCTCCAAATGGATTTTTTGGCCAAGCAACTGCCCTATTTGCTCAGTGATGGTGTATTAAGTTCTTGGCATTTCAGTAATATGTTTTCCATCATTGACAGCAAAGAAAGAGTTTCCTTTTATTGTGTTCAATCTCAGATTTTTCTGGAATGGAGAAGAGAGGAGACTGCATAATAAACTCTGTGGCTTTTTCTGATGGGTCACAAGCCCGTGGCCTCAGACTGAAATAACCAAAGCCTCCCATCATAGGAGGGCTGCCAGACAGTTCTGTGAATTGAAGCTTAAAGATCATCGTTTTCTTGTCAGCAGGTGGGCTGTGGGCTGTGGACTTCAAAAATGCCCACACTCCTCACACCCCAGTTAGTACAGACTCCCTTCACTGGAGGTGGTATGAGTAGCATGGTAGTGGGTAAGGACCCAACAGCCTGCTCAACCTGACAGATAAATAAATACAGGCTCTTGTGTTGTTAAAACTTAAGAGTATTTTAAAAAGTCAATTTTAATATCTAGAAGGCAAGACCGTAGTTTACTGATGGTCTGAAGATGGACACTTAGAAAACACTTATGGTAGAGAGATGAATGTCCAAGCAAGGAGAGGACCATAAGCCTAAAAATTACACAGATCCTTTTTCTGCTCAATTTTCCCTTTCCCTGTTCTGTCTTTTTTAAACATTTAGGCCACATATTTCCAAAGTGTTCTGCAACATTATGTCTGCCGTGCATAATGCCAAATGCTGTCTCCTTTCATGGTAGCACTGGAAACGCTTCTTTCTCTTGATTTAAATAAGGAGCATTTTTGAGAGTGGTTGAATTAAAATATGAATGCTACAATGACAACTTTGGACTAAAAAGTTTTAGGAAAAAAAGCTAACAATCTTCTTTAAAAATAGCCCCTCTATTGAATGACAATATAAAACTATTTCCTGTATTAGACACTGACATTTTACATGAGACTGTGTAAACTCTATACCAAAAAAAAAAGGACATGGGTTCATAACAGCCAGGTGCCCCAAGAGAATTTGTCCATTTCTTTTCCAATTTTCCATAGAGTTTCCTTTCACCCTAAAGCTTGACAGTGCGTGTGTGCGTAGATGTGTGCTAAATCACTTCAGTCGTGTGCAACTATGTGCCCCTGTGGACTGTAGCCTGCCAGTCTCCTCTGTCCATGGGACTCTCCAGCAAGAACACTGGTGTGGGGAGCTGTGTCCTCCTCCAGGGGATCTTCCTGACCCAGGGATCAAGCCCACATCTCCCATGTCTCCTGCGTTGGCAGGCGGATTCCTTACCACTAGTGCCACCTGGGAAGGCCAGGCCTGACAGTACTTTTTTTTAAACGCTATTTTGCATTTCTTGTTTATCACAGGCCATTTTAATTATTTTGTTATTCATTCCTTGTTCCTTTAGTTTCACAAATAATATAGGGAAACTTAAAAAAATAAATATTTAAATACTGCCACAGGAAATGTGGCAATTCAATAACTCTTTATATTCATTCTGCAGTTCTCCCCTAATCATATGTGTTTTTTTCTTTTCTCCTCATTCATTTATGCATATACCTTCTTTTATGTCATTGTAATCATTTAGGTATATGGTTTTAGTTCTACTTTGCTTAACATCTTCTAAGCATTTGTCCGTGTGTCTACTTGTTTTTTGTATTTGTCATTAGGGATACTACTTCTCCTCTCAGATAACCAGACAATTTCAAAACCAATTTGGGGGTTCTCAAAGAGTAATTTAAGGGTAATTTACCATCCAGCTGAAAGTTCTGTGTTGTTTATCTTTCAGCTTCCAAAGACTGTAGCCGAGTGCTAATCATAGAGAAATAATTCAGTCATTTCTTCAATTAAAGCTAGGCAGAAAAAATTTTTTTTCCCTTAAAATTTCTTTTATACAGAAAACTTGAATTTCCAGAAAACCCAAGGCATGCTATGTATCTCAAAGAATAAACTTTGATTAGATGTATAAAAAGCTAATGAGAATTATAGGACAGACCGACCTATGCTTGACCTGGATTGGTCAAGTTTCTTTGCAGATCATGGTAAAAGACAGGCAGATCCCAGCTAGTTCAGGAGTTTGAAGCAAATAACAAGAATTTGGTGTAAAGTATTGTTGTTATTCACTAAGTCATGCCCAACTCAACTCATTTAAGTACTCTCACAAAACTCAATAAGGAAGATTTCACCCTCTTTATTGGTGGTTCGTATTTAAGGCTTCCCTAGTGGCTCAATGATAAAGAATCTGCCTACCAATGCAAGAGACACACAGACTTGGATTCCATGCCTGGGTCAGGAAGATCCCCTGGAGAAGGAAGTGGCAGCCCACTCAGTATTCTTGCCTGGAAGATGCCATGGACAGAGGAGCCTGATGGGCTACAGTCCATGGGGTCACAGAGAGTCGGACATGACTCAGTGAGTAAACATCAGCAATGCATTTCCTGTCCCCTGACTGGCCTGAAGTAACTACTGAAGCTTTTTTTTTTTTAAATATATTTGGCTGCACCAAGTCTCGGTTGTATCCTGAGGGATCTTTCATTGTGTCATGTGGGATCTAGTTCCCCAGCCAGGGATCAAACCTGGGCCCCTGCCTTTGGAGCTCAGAGTCCCAGCCACAGGATCTCCAAGGAAGTCCCTGAAGCTTTTTGTTTTTACCCAAAGGACTGAGGTAGAATCAAGAGCAGAACTTCAGGTCTTATATCTAGTTCAGGGTTGACGTTTGGTGCCGGCAGTGGTTCATGAGTGGCTTGGAGAGAGGGCGGTACAGGAGAGACCAGGACTAGGAAAGAGCTAAATTACGATGGGAGGGAGCGTATTAGACCCCAAGATGGATACAGACGGAAAGTTAATCTTTTTTGAGTCTACCTCTCTCGGTCATTCAACAAATATTTATTGAGCTCCTTTTTTGTGCCAGGCACTGTGCTATATACCAGATTCATAATGGTAGGTAATGTCAGCACAGGTTTTGCCCAGTTGCCGAAAGTCTGTAAGAAGCCATGCCGTTGTTACTGCTGAGTCACTAAATCGTGTCTGACTCTTTGAAACCCCATGATGTCACCCACCAGGTTCCTCTGGCCCTGGGCTTTCTTAGGAGGAATAATGGTGTGGGTTACCATTTCCTTGTTTAGGGGATCTCCCCGATCCAGGGATAGAACCCACATCTCCTGCATTGGCATAGATTCCAAGAAAACAAGCAGAGATTAGCTTCCAAAGGTTGAAGTAGAGCAGAAGAGAGTAAGCAGGACAGTGCGCTGAAGAGAGAGAGAGAGACAAAGCAGCCGCTGGACAGCATCCTGGGGCGGGGTACCAAGGAGATCAACAGCCACAGGACCGCAGAGGGGAACAGAGCTACTCAGGGTCAAAGGCTGGGCCTCTTTCATCCCTGCCATGTGTATCTTGCTGTTATGTCCTGAGCCTGGAAGAAGAAAGGTCTCACATAAAGGAAGAAAAGTCTCACATGAAAACTCCACATGGGGCCCCGTAATGAGGATGTAGCATTCAGGCCTACATGTCATGTATCTCTCTGTTTGCCTCCCCTGAGATGCTGAAGTAAAATGATTCCTGCCTTCTTGTGAGGGTCTGTGAATCAAATATTGGAGCACACTCAATTCCACAGTACCATTCATTGAAAATTTGCAAGCTTGTTCCTGAGCTCATTGGCCTTCTTGTTGTCATCCTGAAATGGTCATGTTCGGGTGGCATGTCCACATTTGGGGTCAGAATCAAATTCTTTACCTCTGTTAGATTTGCTCCCTGTCGAGAAATAAACAAACATACAAATAGACTTCACAGGAACATGACATTTTTGTTTTCAGACTTGGAAAAGTTTAATTAACAAGTACGTAGTAAGGAGTGTGTAAATAGCTGTATTTATTGTATATTTTGACTCTTGTGACCCCATAGATTGTAGCTCACCAGGTTCCTCTGTCCATGGGATTTCCCAGGCAGGAACACTGGAGTGGGTTGCCATTTCCTACTCCAGGGGATCTTCCTGAGTCAGGGATCGAACCCATGTCTCCTACATTGGCTGGCAGATTCTTTACCACTGAGCCCCCAGGGAAGCTCCATATTTCAATAAGCACTGTACTTACCTGCCTTCTCAATCCTTGAGCCTATTGTCATGATAATGACATTTAAACTCTCTGTATGTTGCCATGCTATAGAACTTCAAAAAGTAAGAAAAACTCAGATATATTTGAATAACCTAGATTTTTAACTTGTGATGTAAAAGAGTTGGGGACCCAGAAGTATGTGTGTTGTTTGAGAAGTAGGGGAAAGCCCCAAGAGAGGCAAAAAGCCATTTGGTGAAGGATGCTACTCCCCACTGTTCATGACCTGTGAGCCACGTTCTTGGTGCTCTTTGCGTTTTGTGTTCCGCACTCTCTCCTCCCCTTTCCTCACCCTCCACAGTCCCGGATGTCACCCCCGCCTGTCTCAGAGGCAGGCCTCTCAGCTTCCACAGTGTCAGGGGTCAGAGTGCACAGCGGGCTACAGCCTCTCAGTCTCCTGAGGTTTATGCCTCAAGTTCTTGGTTTCAGTGCCACTTCTGATGGACAGTTCTGTACTTCACCAGAAACCTCTCAAAAGTTTAGCAAATAGAATGGCTACCAATTGAAACAAGTCCCTTGTCATTTTTTATGTCCACTGTTACATCCATGTGTGCATGTGTGTGTGTGTGTGTTGGCGTGTAAGGGATTCGGAAAAAAATTCTCACAGCTTACAAAGCAAATGATGACTTGAGAAGAATTCTCCATGCCTGAGCAGCAAACCCCCTCCCGCTCCCCCAAGTACTGTTGGGAATGAAGTTGATCCTGAGGATATGAAACAATACCAATTCCATGCAGCAAAACTTACCTTTGGAATAATCTTAAACCAAATGATTATGATACTGTTCTGACACGATTCCTACGACCTTCTTTCTTACAGCATAGAGCATGGAATTGTGGCACTGATTTCGGGATAAATGCCTTTTTACCAGTGTGACTGGCATGTGCCAGCCCAATCTGGGAATAAGAAAGTCCTAAGCATTCTTACTAGAAAAGTCTTTCCTACAAACTCTTATTTCCCAATTTGAAACTACATAAGTGCTGGGCTGTTTTTCTTGTTAACCTGGATTAAGAAGATACTAATCTGAAATTCACAATGTACTGGAAAATTCATTTCAAAGTCTTTTGAATATCCTTTTAGGGAAGTCTCTCATTTTATTTCAGGATAAGGTGGAGTGAAAACAAATAATTGCTTCTATTTGCCATGCTATGTAAAGTAGCCTCAAGATGAAGAGTTACTCTTCAGAAAATGACCCACTTGAACTCATTTTTTTGTTGATTTCTCTATTGCAGGGAATACTGGGAACACATTTAAGATTGAACCAGTCCTGGGTATCATCACAGTTTCCAAAGAGCCAGACATGACGACAATGGGTCAGTTTGTCCTGTCAGTCAAAGTCACGGACCAGGGTTCCCCACCGATGTCTGCCACCGCCATCGTGCGCATTTCTGTCACCATGTCTGATAATTCTAACCCCAGGTTCACTCACAAAGACTACCAAGCAGAAGTGAATGAAAATGTTGATGTTGGAACATCTGTCATTCTAATCTCTGCCATCAGTCAATCCACTCTCATTTATGAAGTGAAAGATGGAAATGTTGATGGGATCTTCACCATAAACCCCTATTCTGGAGTTATCACCACTCGGAAGGCGCTGGATTACGAGCAGACTTCCTCTTATCAGCTCATTGTCCAGGCCACCAACATGGCAGGAATGGCTTCCAATGTCACAGTCAACATTCAGATTGTTGATGAAAACGACAATGCGCCAGTTTTTCTCTTTTCTCAGTATTCGGGCAGCCTCAGCGAGGCAGCCCCCATCAATAGCATTGTCAGGAGCTTGGATAACAGCCCCCTGGTGATTCGAGCCACTGATGCCGACAGCAACCGGAATGCTCTGCTTGTGTATCAGATTGTGGAGTCCACAGCCAAGAAGTTCTTCACGGTGGACTCCAGCACAGGGGCGATCAGAACAATCGCCAGCCTGGACCACGAGGCCATCGCCCATTTCCATTTTCACGTGCATGTGAGAGACAGTGGTAGCCCTCAGCTGACCGCAGAGAGTCCCGTTGAAGTCAACATAGAGGTCACGGACGTGAATGACAACCCACCTGTGTTCACTCAGGCTGTGTTTGAGACTATCTTACTTCTACCGACCTATGTCGGAGTGGAGGTTCTGAAAGTTAGTGCCATGGATCCTGACTCCGAGGTACCCCCTGAACTGACGTACAGCCTAATGGAAGGCAGCTTGGATCATTTCTTAATTGACTCAAATAGTGGAGTGCTCACCGTGAAAAACAACAACCTCTCCAAAGATCACTACATGCTGATAGTGAAGGTGTCTGATGGAAAGTTCTACAGTACATCGATGGTTACCATCTTGGTTAAAGAAGCCATGGACAGTGGCCTCCACTTTACTCAAAACTTTTACTCCACCTCCATCTCAGAGAACAACACTAACATAACCAAAGTTGCTATTGTCAATGCAGTTGGAAATCGCCTTAATGAGCCCTTAAAATATAGCATCTTAAACCCAGGAAACAAGTTCAAGATAAAATCTACCTCAGGGGTCATTCAGACCACCGGAGTCCCCTTTGACCGTGAGGAGCAGGAGTTATATGAGCTGGTGGTGGAAGCCAGCCGAGAGCTTGACCATCTACGGGTGGCGAGGGTGGTGGTCAGGGTTAGCATTGAAGACATAAACGACAACTCTCCAGTCTTTGTGGGTCTCCCTTACTACGCTGCCGTACAGGTGGATGCTGAGCCTGGCACTCTGATTTACCGAGTGACGGCCATTGACAAAGACAAAGGTGCAAATGGAGAAGTGACCTACGTCCTACAGGATGACTATGGCCACTTCGAAATTAACCCTAATTCAGGGAATGTTATTTTAAAAGAAGCATTCAACTCAGACTTGTCCAACATTGAGTATGGAGTCACCATCCTAGCCAGAGATGGTGGAAAACCCTCTTTGTCCACATCCGTGGAACTTCCCATCACTATTGTCAACAAAGCAATGCCTGTGTTTGATAAGCCCTTTTATACAGCATCTGTCAATGAAGATATTGCCATGGATACCCCCATTCTAAGCATCAACGCCACCAGTCCAGAAGGGCAAGGCATCATATATATCATTATTGATGGGGATCTGTATAAACAATTTAACATTGACTTTGACACTGGGGTCCTGAAAGTCATTAGCCCTTTGGATTATGAAATGACATCAGTTTACAAGTTGACAGTAAGAGCCAGTGATGCGCTTACTGGGGCCAGGGCTGAAGTTACCATTGACCTGCTTATTAACGATGTGAATGACAACCCCCCTATTTTCGGTCAACCCACATACAATACAACATTATCAGAAGCGTCCCTCATCGGGACACCTGTTTTACAAGTTGTGTCTACTGATGCAGACTCAGGAAACAATAAAATGGTCCATTATCAGATTGTCCAGGATACTTACAACAGTACGGATTATTTTCACATAGACAGTGCAAGTGGCTTGATCCTGACGGCGCGGATGCTGGACCACGAGTCAGTGCAACACTGCACTTTGAAAGTCAGAGCCACAGATAATGGCTTCCCATCACTGAGCAGCGAGGTCCTGGTTCATATCTACATCTCAGACGTAAATGACAACCCTCCAGTCTTTAATCAGCTCATTTATGAGTCATATGTGAGTGAACTAGCCCCCCGGGGCCATTTTGTAACCTGTGTGCAAGCCTCCGATGCAGACAGCTCTGACTTTGACCGGTTGGAATACAGCATTTTATCTGGGAATGACCGGACGAGCTTTCTGATGGACAGCAAGAGTGGCATCATTACACTGTCCAACCACCGCAAGCAGCGGATGGAGCCTTTGTACAGTCTCAACGTGTCGGTCTCTGATGGGTTGTTCACGAGCACCGCCCAAGTGCATATCAGGGTTCTTGGAGCCAACCTGTACAGCCCTGCCTTTTCACAGAGCACCTATGTAGCTGAGGTGAGAGAGAACGCAGCCGCTGGGACAAAGGTAATCCACGTTCGAGCCACAGATGGGGATCCGGGGATGTATGGGCAGATCAGCTATGCCATCATCAATGACTTTGCAAAGGATAGATTCCTCATAGATGGCAATGGACAGGTCACCACAACAGAAAGGCTCGATAGGGAAAACCCTCTGGAAGGAGACATCAGTATTTTTTTGAGGGCCCTCGATGGCGGAGGAAGAACAACTTTCTGTACGGTGAGGGTGATTGTAGTGGATGAAAATGACAATGCCCCCCAGTTCTTGACAGTGGAATACAGAGCCAGCGTCAGGGCAGATGTTGGGCGGGGCCACCTGGTCACGCAGGTCCAAGCCATGGACCCAGATGATGGCGCAAATGCAAGGATTACTTACTCCCTCTATAGTGAGGCCTCGGTCTCAGTGGCTGACCTCCTGGAAATCGACCCTGACAATGGCTGGATGGTCACCAAGGGCCATTTTAACCAGCTGAAGAACACAGTGCTATCCTTCTTTGTCAAAGCAGTGGACGGGGGCATCCCAGTGAAGCACTCCCTCATTCCTGTCTACATCCACGTCTTACCCCCTGAAACGTCCGTGCCCTCCTTTACCCAGTCTCAGTATTCCTTCACCGTGTCAGAAGATACAGCCATTGGGAGCACAGTGGATACCCTGAGGATTTTGCCCACTCAGAAGGTCACATTCAGCACAGTTAATGGGGAGCGGCTGGAAAATAACAAAGGCAATGTCTTCATCATAGAACAGGAAACAGGCACGATCAAGCTGGACAAGCGTCTTGACCATGAGGTCAGCCCCACTTTTCACTTCAAAGTGGCAGCCACTATACCCCTGGACAAAGTAGACGTTGTGTTCACGGTGGATGTAGACGTCAAGGTACTGGATCTGAATGACAACAAGCCGGTCTTTGAAACTTCAAACTATGAGACAATCATCATGGAAGGGATGCCCGTGGGCACCAAACTAACACAGGTGAGAGCCATGGATGTGGACTGGGGAGCCAACGGGCAGGTCACCTACTCCCTCCACTCGGATTCCCAGCCCGAGAAGGTGATGGAAGCGTTCAGCATCGACAGCAACACAGGCTGGATCAGTACCCTGAAGGACCTGGATCATGAGACGGACCCCATGTTCACCTTCTCCGTGGTGGCCTCCGACCTCGGGGAAGCCTTCTCTCTTTCTTCCACGGCACTGGTATCTGTCAGGGTGACAGATATAAATGACAACGCTCCAGTCTTTGCCCACGAGGTGTACCGAGGGAATGTGAAGGAGAGTGACCCTCCAGGCGAGGTGGTAGCCGTCCTCAGCACGTGGGACAGAGACACGTCTGACATCAATCGCCAAGTGAGCTACCATATTACAGGTAAGGCTGCCACCCTCGGTGTTCACTCTATGCTTTGCTTCCTAAAGAAAGATGGAAGGTGACAGGGGGCAGGCTTCCCCAGTGGCTCAGTGGTAGAGAATCCACCTGCAGTGCAGAAGCCACAGAAGACACAGATTCGACCCCAGGGTCAGGAAGATCCGCTGGAGGAGGGTGTGGCAACCCACTCCAGTGTTCTTGCCTGGAGAATCCCACGGACAGAGTCTGGCGGGCAACAGTCCATGGAGTCCCACAGAGTCAGACATGACTGAAGCGACTTAGCACACAGACATGCACAGCAGAGGGGTAAGAATAGGGGAGAAAGACGTGAGATGAGGGTTTGAGGAGTTATCTTACCTCTCTGGGGCTGAGACAACTCAGTTCTTTAGTTGTTACTAACTCAGCCAGATTTTGCAGTTCATTAGTTTGCTTGTGACCAGAGAAGGCAATGGCAACCCACTCCAGTACTCTTGCCTGGAAAATCCCATGGACGGAGGAGCCTGGTAGGCTGCAGTCCATGGGGTCATGAAGAGTCTGACACGACTGAGCGACTTCAGTTTCACTTTTCACTCTTATGCATTGGAGAAGGAAATGGCAACCCACTCCAGTGTTCTTGCCTGGAGAATCCCAGGGGCAGTGGAGCCTGGTGGGCTGCTGTCTATGGGGTTGCACAGAGTCAGACACTACTGAAGCGACTTAGCAGCAGTAGCAGCAGCAGTTTGCTTCTGACAGATGACCCAGGTTGATAGTCAATTTTTGTCATTTGAAAAAAAGTCCAACTTTGCTGGCGGTCCAGTGGCTAAGACTCCTTGCTTCCAGTTTAAGGGACACAAGTTCGGTCCCCAGTCAGGGAACTAAGATCCCACATGCCACACAGAGTAGCCAAAATAAAGAAATAAAATTTAAAAAGAGTTAAGCCAAATATCTCAGTTGAAGAAATAAAAATAACAGAATGCCTAAGAAGCTTTTTGTCTGAAATGAATATAAATAAATCAAAGTGATGCTTTACTCACCTTTCTTTCCTTACCATTATCACTCATGTCTTTACTGCAGAAATATACATTTTAATGGAAAAAAAAACAACACTTCCCTTCCACACTACTCTTCTTTTTCTTTATGGAGCTGTTTTCTTAATGTTGTTTTCTGTTTAACGGTCTTAATGCATTTGTGCTTTGATAGAGGACTTTATTTTTAAGTATATTCCTTTTTCCTACTTTTTGTAATGGTAAGAAAATAAATAGCTTTATTTACAAGTTTTTTCCTGATAATAAAAACTCGGATGCATGCACACACACACACACACGCATGCACGCATACAAATCAGAGGGCGTTTTTTGGGGGGGTTTTTTGGCTGAAAAATCTTAAATTATAACTCCAAGTCAAAGGGTATGTGTCCTGACATGGCAAATCTTTTCGATCCCTTTTCTGTCTTTCCAAATAGTAAATAGCAGTTCAATAGGAAAGCCAAGATAGACAAGTGAGGTCACACAGAATGCACACACACACGTCACCATTGCTCTGAGCATCTTGTGTCAGAGTGAAAATGGGGTATCTCCGATCAGGGGTCACTTTCCAGGGGTGATGGCCTTCAATTTCTAAGAGGAGAGGTTGGTGTTGTGGGAGTAGTCTTCCTGTTTGGGGGTTCTAAAGCTAATATTTTGATGTTGTGCCATTCAAAGGCAGAACATAAGCCAACTGCCAAAAAATTTCAAAGAATCCATCCATACTTGTAGTCAGGTGGCTTCCCTTTAGAAAAACAACATTATTCAAAGTGAAAAATGAATTAATTAGAATGCCCTTAGGACGCAAAATCTTCTTAAGTACTTTAGTGAGAAAGTTAATTAATCACTGCAGAATAAGACCCACAGGAGAGCATCTGTGCCTGTGCTCAGGACCCTCACATCTCCCTGCACACTCCTCTTCTTTATGCAACTGCTTTCTTGAGGCTGTTTTCTGTTTAAAAGTCTTAATGCATTTATGCTTTTTCTGATACCTTCCATTGTGTGTGTGTGTGTGTGTGTGTGTGTTTTCATTAAAATGTATATTTCTGCAATAAAGACATGAGCGATTGTGGTGAGGAAAGAAAGGTGAGTACAGGATCACTTGGATTTATTTGCATTCAGTTTCAGACAAAAAGCGTCATAGGCATTTGGAGGGATACTTTTCTATTTGGAAGAAAAGTTAAATACTCAGCTTTAATTATTTACACGTTGTCTCTGAATTCTCAGTGGATGGTTTAAGGGACCATCCCATCGACTTTACCAAAGTAATGAGAACAGAATAGCTTCAAGCTACTGTTACTATTAGCCGTGCCAACCACCAACTGATTTTAATTAGATTTAACTTTTGCTCTTGATGTAACACAACTTGGCTGTGCTGCCACAGATGAACAAAGGACCATTAATCATTTCATTTCACAAAAGAGCAGTGTGGGCCTACACTGAAAGCGTTTAATAGAGAGGTTACATTTGTGCATGCTGAAATCATATTCCACTGAAGCCTAATTGAATCCTAGTCAGTGGTGGAGGAAAGTGATATCCCAGGGAGAACCCGTGCCTCACCAGAGCATTTTTCTCAACCTCAGCAGATTGGCCTTGAGGGTCGGATAAGTCTGTACTGTGGGCGGCCGTTCCTTGCTGCAGGTGGCAGTGTGGGATGGTTACCAGCACCACTGGCTCCTACCCTGTAGATTCCAGTAGCCCGGCCATTGGCATCCCCCTTAATGGGACATTCAGAAATGTCTCTTGGCATTGACAAATGTCCCGGGGATATGGGACTAGCCACTCTCAGTTGAGAATCACTGCCCTGGAGAAATGTGCAGCTCTCAGCTTCTCTGCATTGTCTGTCCACTATGGTTCATTTAGCCCATGGTTAAATTGCCAAAATCCAGCCTCTGTGCACCAGTGTTACAGGGGAAGTAAAAAAGTTGGCTTAAAGCTCAACATTCAGAAAACGAAGATCATGGCATCCAGTCTCATCACTTCATGGCAAATAGATGGGGAAACAGTGGAAACAGTGGCTGACTTTATTTTTCTAGACTCCAAAATCACTGCAGATGGTGACTGCAGCCATGAAATTAAAAGACGTTTACTCCTTGGAAGGAAAGTTATGACCAACCTAGACAGCATATTGAAAAGCAGAGACATTACTTTGTCAACAAAGGTCCATCCAGTCAAGGCTATGGTTTTTCCAGTGGTCACATATGGATGTGAGAGTTGAACTATAAATAAAGCTGAGCGCTGAAGAATTGATGCTTTTGAACTGTGGTGTTGGAGAAGACTCTTGAGAGTCCCTTGGACTTCAAGGAGATCAAACCAGTCCATCCTAAAGGAAATCAGTCCTGAATATTCATTGGAAGGACTTATGCTGAAGCTGAAACTCCAATACTTTGGCCACCTGATGCGGAGAGCTGACTCATTTGAAAAGACCCTGATGCTGGGAAGGATTGAGGGCAGGAGGAGAAGGGGACGACAGAGGATGAGATGGTTGGTTGGCATCACCAACTCAATGGCCATGGGTTTGGGTGGACTCCGGGGGTTGGTGATGGACAGAGAGGCCTGGCGTGCTGTGGTTCATGGGGTCGCAAAGAGTCGGATATGACTGAGCGACTGGACTGAACTGAACTGTGCACCAGTGCCATATTAAATCTCAAAAACAGTTTGGGGTAACGTGGAAAGAAATAGCTTTATTGCTTTGCCAGGCAAAGGGGGCCACAGTGGGCTAATGCCCCCAAGACTGTGTGTTCCATCCTGGGGAGTGGGCAGTGAGGAGCCTTATAGTGTTTAAGGCACAGGGTATGATCAGCTTGTGGACATTCTTCCAGTTGGTTGAGATGGTGATGACGAGTCAGCATCATCAACCTTCTGGTTCCAACTGGTTTGGGGTCTATGTGCTTGTGGGTAGCATAGTTAACTTCTTTGACCTGGGAGGTGCAGTATCTGCAAAACAACTCAAAGGACATGGCTCAGAATGTTATCTATAGTCTCCGAGGAGGAACTAAAGGTCCTTTACTTTGTTTAATGGCTAATGCATTATCATTTTTTCTTGCTTGTTTTCCTTTCTGCATTTTCTCACTTCTCAGATTAAATTTATTCTTTGACTAAAGTACTGCCACAGAGAAAAGGCAGGCAGATTTAAAGGAGAGAAATGGAGAAACAGATGTAGAGAATAGACTTATGGACATGAGGAGAGGGTGCTGCTGCTGCTGCTAAGTCGCTTCAGTCATGTCCAACTCTGTGCAACCCCATAGAGGGCAGCCTACCAGGCTCCCCCGTCCCTGGGATTCTCCAGGCAAGAACACGAGTGGGTGGCCATTTCCTTCTCCAATGCAGGAAAGTGAAAAGTGAAAGTGAAGTCACTCAGTTGTGCCGACCCTCAGCGATCCCATGGACTGCAGCCTTCCAGGCTCCTCCGTCCATGGGATTTTCCAGGCAAGAGTACTGGAGTGGGGTGCCATTGCCTTCTCCGGAGGAGAGGGTGAGATGTATGGAAAGAGTAACATGGAAACTTACATTACCATATGTAAAATAGATAGCTAACGGGAATTCGCTATATGGCTCAGGAAGCTCAAAGAGAGGCTCTGTATCAACCTAGAGAGGTGGAGTGGGGCGGGAGATGGGAGGGAGGTTCCAAAGGGAGGGGATATATGTATACCTATGGCTGAGATTGACAGAATCTCTCTCAGAAATTGAGATTGACAGAAAACAACAAAATTTTGTAAAGCAAATTATCCTTCAATAAAAAAACAAATTTAACAAAAGCAGGCAGAGGACAGGACATGGGTGGGGTCTATTCTGGAAAGGCCTCGTGGGACCCTGCTTGGTTACAGCTGTGTCCAGGCTGGGGCTTCCCAGGCGGTGCTAGTGATGAAGAACCCGCCTGCCAGCGCAGAAGACGCAAAGAGGCGAGGGTTCGATTCTTGGGTCAGGAAGATCCCCTGGAGGAGGACATGGCAACCCACTCCAATATTCTTGCCTGGGGAGTCCCATGAACAGAGGAGCCTGGTGGGCTATAGTCCATGGGGTCACAAAGAGGCGGGCACAACTAACTCTTAGCTCGCACTCTTTTAAAGATTCATTGTAAGAAGGTGAGATGGCTCCACTTTTTCAGTGCAGCAGCAGCCAACAGGCAGTAGGCTTTCCTTATTTATTTGTTTACTGTCAATCTTTCCCACCAGAAAGTGAACTCCAGCACAAAAGCAGGGATTTTTGTCACTTTTGTTCACTGCTGTAGCCCCACTGCGTGGCACAGCGCATGGTCCTGAGCAGGTGACAAATACGTGTTGAATGCCCCCAAACCAAAGAAACCGTGAGGCTCTACCTGGAGTCTGGGCTTCAGGCCAGTCGTCTCGTCCAGTCTTCCTCCATGCTTGAAGTGACGTCATCTCCTTCTTCACGTTTGGAAGGTCAAGCTGGTTTTCTTCTTCCTTCTTCCAAGCTGCTTTTGTCTCCATGTAGTTCAGCGATGTGGGAAAGGAATATTGCTGGGACCACTTTCATTGTTTCAGCCGCATCAAAAGTGGTTCCGCTCCAACTCTTCTCCTTTTCTTCCATTTTCACCAGCTTCCCTCTGATAAATTTGATCTAATTGCAGTGCTTATCTTTGAGCGCCTCCTTCAATAACCCCTCATTGGGGCTCTTTACTCCAAATGGGTCTTCCTCTGTCACACAAACTTTTCTCCCCCAGATTTTAGTCCTTAAGAGAAGAGCCGCGGTATGATAACGCCTTCATTAACACATCCCTTAATAGAGCTGACTGCCTTTCCTTGATTGCATAATCAACGGCTAATGAAATTGTCTGGGTAACAAGAGCTATAGTGTATTACATCCTCTCTTGAGACGGAATGGAAAGACAATTGTATCATCTGAGAAGAAGATTGATTGTTCACAGTTTGAATTTGATTGTCCTTAAGGGGAGCTAAACAAGAGATCATCTCCGGCTTCTCTAAGTGCGTTTTCTTCCCTTGGAAAGTTACTGTTTTACTTTCCACACAAGCCAAGCATATAAATATCATGCTTTGTTGCAGGAGAATCAAAAGGAAGTGTCAGTTTTTTTCCAGTCTCGTAAATGATGCAGTTTGAGAGGCACCTGGTTGACCTTGCACAGGCCTCTCACTGTAGGTGGAGATCAAAGCTTTTCATTGCTCATCTTCAGAAACTCTCTTTTCACTGCAGGAGGGAACCCCCGAGGAAGGTTTGCCCTGGGCCTGGTGCAGAGCGAATGGAAGGTCTACGTGAAGAGACATCTGGATAGAGAAGAACAAGACATTTACTTCCTCAATATTACTGCCACCGATGGGCTCTTTGTCACGCAGGCCATGGTGGAAGTGACTGTCAGTGATGTGAATGACAATAGCCCTGTGTGTGATCAGGTGAGATCTGTGGCCGTGTCGGATTGCTGCTTTTCACTCTGCTTCTCTAAAATTAAGTCAAAACCCATTTCATTTTTCTCCTTAAAACCTGGCTACATTCTGTTCCTTTCTCCTTAATTAGTGCGGTCCAATTTTATATAAGCATGTAAGAGGATGAAATACTATAAACATGGAAAGAGTATAGGTAGCACAATTAGTACCTAATTCTGCCCATTAAAAAATACAAACAAAAAATAAAATCAGGACTCTTAAAATAAAAAGCTTTTTAAGGAATCATAAGGAATATTGTGATTTTTTTCATATCTAAACTACTGATTTCATAAAAGAAAAATGGGCTGCTCAAAAGTATGAATTACTTTTGTTGTGTTAAGTTTATACAGCTGGCTGACAGCAATGTTGGTAATGAAGCTGGGTCTCCAGGCTTCTCATGAAGTGTCATTTCCCCCATAGTTCAGAGCATGAGAGCCAATGCAAGGTGTCAATTATTGACTTTCTATTCTTTCTTACCAAATTAAATGACCCTTCATTTACCTTTCCCTTACATGTGGACTGCGAGACAATATTGGTGTTCTTTAGCTTAGAAAATTTTTGCAAATCTTACTAATGCCAGATGTTAGTAGTGGCTCTTTAAAGTTGAAGGGTCCCAAGGACTTCCTGGTGCTTGATCACTATCTGATACGATCATTATCTGATGCGTATCACAGTTCCTCAGGGGCAGGGATTTTTGTCTGTTTTCTTCTGCATTGTACCCCTAGCATCTCAATACATTGTACCCCTCCCCCATAGTAGCAGCTCAATTAGCATTTGTTGAATGAATGAGCATGCGAGAGGCAGGGCAAGAGATATTTTATGTTTCATCGGATGGTGTAAGATGATTCTGCAGTAAAGGAAAAACGTAACTGAAGATAAATTATGCGAGTGCCTTTTTAAAGAAATCATTTATAAGGCTAATATGGCAATCGCCCCACACATACTAATGATTTTGCCTTTGCCCAGGTTGCATACACAGCATTACTTCCCGAAGACATTCCATCAAACAAAATCATCCTGAAGGTCAGTGCCAAGGATGCTGACATTGGACCCAATGGAGATATACGATACTCACTCTATGGACCTGGAAACAATGAATTTTTTCTAGATCCAGAAAGTGGTAAGACAAAATTTATTCTCTGAAATTACATTGTTAATCCACAAGAGAAGTTAAGTTTTCACTTGGTCTTATCACTAGGGGGTAGTTGGTATCTAAGAGCCTTAATGTGACACTCTGTTATCTTGGACTCTTAAGAAATGCTAGCGGCACATTGTGTCTGCAAGACACAAACCTCATTTGACTTGTAAACTTGCCCTGACTTTACCTACGTGTAGTAGCACCAGGGAATCAGATGTGTCTGTTTGCTTCTCCTCTTTCTCATATCCATGAGTTAAAGCAGCTGCCCTGTTAAGTGTATATATAGAATTATATCATAAATGCAGGTTTCCATGCAAACCAGCCAGCAGTGCACAGCAAGGAGAGTTTCACCTTGTTGAAACCCTTTTTGGGTTCCTATGCTTATTAACACACTTATCTGGCTTTTATTCATCATTTCTGCTTAGTTGTGAGACCTCAGATTTGCTTCCATGTTAAGGTAAAGTTTATAAGGTGAAAGGTTAGGTACACTGAAGGCAGATGCTCGCATTGAGGGCCAAAGCTTAAGGAAAAGACATTTTCTATGGAGGTAAATTATTACAGTGCTGTTTGGCCCATCCAGTGACAATTTTGAATTGAAGTGTAATGATTAAAAAGTTTGCATATTTCCAGCATTGTATTGGTTGCAGTGAATAATCACTAACTACTGAGTTTCCAGAAGGTATTGGTTTCTCAATAACCTACTCCCATGTCAGCTATATCTTACTGCGAAGGGCTTAGTTGCATAACAATATACTACTTGGATGTAGAGGCCTGGCACTTTTTTTATTGAATAGCTAGCATTTATTAACTACTGGATCTAAAAACACTTTATGGAATATTTGTGATAGACTCTGACATGAAGCCCTCAAAGCATCTCTGAGCAATACTGTAACCCAGTGGAGAAGACAGAGCAGTGAGTCAGTAATAATAATAACAGAAATAATAATAGTTATGAAAGACAGAATGACATGAGTGCCTGCGAGAGATATCAAGAGAGTTATGTCTGAGCACAGAGGAAAAACCAGCTAATGTTCTGATGAGAGGGAAGAGGAAGCTTGTAAAGAAGAACCGGCGTTTGAACTGAGCCAGGATTCTAGGGGCTCAAGCAGGTCACTGCCGCCCCCGGGCGCGGCGTGGGCAGAGAGCACAGCACCTCCAGGAAATGCCGTGTACAGCCCTGTCAGTGGTCAGAGGAGCCACAGGATGACTCGCCAGAAAAGTAGTGGGAAAGATAACTTTAGGTCGGATCTTGGAGGGTCCTGAATGCCCAACTGAAAACTCCCTGGATGTTTTTGAGGAGGGGGAAATGATCCAGCCTGTAGTTGAGAACTGCTTGCCTTCAGGAAGCTATAGGAAGAACAGCTTTGTAAGTACTGATGACGTGCTCCCAGTGATATCTGCTAATTTTACTAAGAGTACATAATAATATTTCATGAGTCTGACTTTTCACCAAACGGCATTTATTCAGGTCTGTCATTGTGCTCATTGCCATTATCCATTGAAATTTAAGTAGCAATGAAATCCCCACAGGGACTGACACCCAGGACCAGTGTAGCTATTCCAGTGATTAAAGTAATAATCCCTCCATGGTTATGAAATGCCCTTCCTGCATGTCTGCTCTGGGCTCCTCAGTTATCCCCCACTGGGACCTCCCCCCAACAACTGCTGGCCCTCCACTCTCCCAGCAAGTGGGATTTGCCGGGCACGATAGGACTCCTTGGTAACCTCTTTCTGCTGGAGCCAGCCTGTTTGGACTGTTTGTTTTCCTCTAGAAGACGGGGTTAAAAAAAGATTAAGTGTCTGGAAGCAGAGAGACTAACCCTTCTGGGTATAAAGACCACTGACCTGATTGACCATCAGAGAACTGAGCAGTTCTTGCGAGGTTTAAAGAGGTGTGGAGCTTCTCCATCCTGCCAAAAGCAGGAATCCCTGACACAAGAGACTTCACGGTGGAATTAATTCCTTTGAAAGTCATGCTGTTGGTTTCTTGTTGCATCCAGAATCCCATAAATTTTTCCGTGATGCTTAAAAAATTTGAACTTGCTCTATTTTTCAAAGTATGAAGCTCTTGAGCCAAATATCAGCAGTCCTTCCTACACTCGGGTTCTGTATGTAATTGATTCTCTGCTCTTTGAAGAAAGACAGTTTTGAAAAGCCAGGCCATTTATTTTCACAGGTGAGTTAAAAACTTTGGCTCCATTGGACCGGGAGAGGGTCCCTGCGTACAGCCTCGTTGCCAGGGCCACCGACGGGGGCGGCCGATTCTGCCAATCCGACGTCCGTCTGACCCTGGAGGACGTGAATGATAACCCCCCGGTGTTTTCCTCTGACCACTATAATGCCTGTGTCTATGAGAACACGGCCACCAAGGCTCTGTTGACCAGAGTTCAAGCGGTGGATCCGGATGTTGGTAAGTCAGCCGCCCCGATGAGAGGCCTCCCTGTCTGTGCGTTTCACACATTCAGGTGCTGCCTGTCCTCTAGCTCCATCAGCCAACCTGGGTTTCTCTTTCCCGTCAGGACAAGTACAGTAAACCACATTTCGGCTCTTTGGCTGATGTACTTCACACACGTGAAAGAAATCTGCAAGAAATCTTCCTACCTTTTTGTAGGGTTTAGAGAAGCGATACTGTAAATTCCTTTAACTTTTAACAAAGGGTTTTGAGTTTGTGGGGTTTTTTTTTTTAACCTTTAGAATGAAAAACAATAGCTTTCCTACTTACTCATTCCTCTTGAACATAGTTAACTGTTGTGTGGTGGGGAGAATTCGTTTCTATTTCTATAAAGAATTGCAACCCACGCTTAAGCTGAAATATGACAGTCTCGATTTATGGTGGTGCCCCATAGTGCAAAGACCAATTACTAAGTGTGCTGCCAGCCCAATGTGGATTTTTTCTAACTGCCATTTTCCAGAGTATTTTGGTCACATAAACTGACATTACTCGGAGGGGTGGGAGTGGCAGGGGGAAATAAGGAATTAGAATTGAAAGTTGCTAATAAAGTTTGTCTTCAGATCCACTTTACATAATGAGATGGTGAGTTAGAAAAGACTGGAGTTAATTGCTAGGTAGCCTTTCTGAGAATGCATAAGTTATTGAGGTGACTGCATGATGGAGTCTAAATACAAAAGGGCATACAGACAGCCCCTTGGCTGTGCATTTTAAGAGCTGTAAATCAGAGGACTGGGGAATGATGGGGTGTGTCTGTTATGATAAACAGGCCTTTATATAATTCAGTGTCTTATTGCTTAATTCTGAATTGAAAGAAAAATTATTGGACTAATGGAAAAGTAAATACATGATAATTAGTTGAAAACAAACGTAGAGCCCAGGGTCTCTGCATATTTCCCCTTAGAGAAATTAGTGACTATACTATGAATTATTGTTCTTACCTTATTAGCATAATTTTTGAGGCTGAGAACCAACCCTTTAAAAATCTGCATATTGTAAAGCTTGGTAAAAAACATAATAAATAGGAAAAGATTTTTTTTTCAGCTGCACTATGCAGCTTATGGAATCTTAGTTCTCTGACAGGGATTGAACCCAGGCCCTTAGCAGTGAAAGCACAGAGTCCAAAACCCTGGACCACCAGGGAATTCTGGAAAAGACTCTTTTATTGACCTATAATCATGAATTATTTGCAAATACTGCTTTTTAAAGGAGGATTAGAAAACATTCCCTGGACTCTTGACAGCAAGCTTTTGAAGAAAAGAGGACAGAAATTGTACAGATGAATCATTAATAATTTAATTTTGAGAATGTATAATTGGGCCAGAGATGAAATTTTAAGATTGAAAATTTTTTAAATTAGAATTTCAATTTTAAAAATTGGAGTTTTTCTATTTACCTCCTTCCTAAAGGAATTGGGTGTGCCCTGTCTGCTAGAGAATTAACACGGAGAGAGTCTGATCAGTACGTTATGCTTCAGACAGGAGGTGGGAGGTTATCCAACGACAGATGTGATTGCGGTAGAGGGCAGGCAGCTAGCTTTGTGCTGCTCAATTCTGCCGAGTCAGCTGTCCCGGTTGGCAGTGGGGAAGAAGGGTTGACTGGACTCTTGCAGGGGCAGAGATGATGAAGCCTTTCAAACACTAGATCCAGAATAACCTATCAGCACCTGTCTCTGCTCTTTGCACCAATTAGCAGAAGGCTTACATTCATGGCTTCAGACTAACATGGAGGTTATGAGTGCTATTCGTATTGTGTGTTCATCAGGCCATTGTATCCACTTCCAGAAAACTCTAGCATAGGATACCAGATTCTAGGTCATATTCTCAGTTTTTTTAGATCTCATTTAGCTTTAAAAATAAAAACTAAGACAGCTGGGGGGGAACAAATGAGCTCCTCTAAAAAGGCAAACTGAGCACCTGCTGTTTCTAGGCACCATGCTCAGGAGGCGGGGGTGGAGGTCTTGCTCAGAGCCTGCAGGGAGAACCATAGTCAAATCCATATTCTCCAGAACCCAGGTATCAGTGACTGGGGGGTGCTCATACCATTTTTATCAGTGGCCTGATCCCCACTTCTCAGTCTGCTGTAAGTCAGCACAGAGGAGCCTGAGCCACACATTGAGATGAGCAGTTTGGGGTGGGCAGGGCTGGGTGAATCATCTGGAGGCCAAACCTAACCTCTGGCCTAAAGCTGAGTTTGCTCCTGTCATTAAGACTGAATCCAACCCTACTGAATCCAGCCATCCAGTGTCTTTAGTCTGACTTATATAGAGTGTTCCAAACAGTTTGAATTAATTGTCAATAAAAGTCAAGAGATATTTATTTGAATTTTCAGTTTCTGGCATTTTCTAAAAACAGCACTCAGAAGACTCAGCAATTCCAGGCACATAGTCACACCATGGCTGGAAGCTGCCATCAGCCAGTTCTCACCTTCCCAGCCATCTCACTTAGGTTTCCGCCTGACCTGCATAGGCCCCTTCTCTAAAGTGACAAGGAAATTCTGATGTTTAAGAACTTTTAACTTTGAAATAATCATAAGTTCACAGGAATTTGTCAAAAAAATGTACAGGAGGTGGCATGTACCTTTCACACAATCTTTTCTCCCAGTGATACCATCTTATGTAACTATAGTACACTTAGATTTTGGCACAGGTGTGTGTGCATGTGTGTGCGTGTGTGTGTGTGTATGTAGTTCTGTGCAGTTTTATCACCTGTGTAGCTTCATGTAACCACCACCCCATTCATCTACTCGCTGCCCCTTCATAACAACACCCACCTTCTCCCCACACTTCCTTCCCAGTCTCTAATCCCTGGCAACCACTAATCCCCATATCTATAATTTAGTTATTTCAAAAATGTTATTTAAATGGAATGGTGCAGCTTGTAACCTTTTCCAAATGTCCTTTTTCACTCAGCATCATTCCCTTGAGATCCATCCAAGTTGTCTAATTGGTTTTTGATCCTAGTGAAGAACATTGTCTCCATTTGTATAAATGACAGGGCTATTTGGTTCATGAAACTTCTTTTGTCAAGCATATTCCTTTGCCTAAAGTTACAAACGATTTCATCAGTATTTGGCTACAGCATATACTAAACCACAATAAATTGCAGAAAAAAGACAAAGATATATTAACCTGAAGTCCGATTCCATTACTTCATAAATTCAAAATTCTTACAATCTCTTGCTAACCTTTCGTATCCTGGTTTTCTAATTAGCATATATATATATATATAATATATATGTGTATCTATATCATTATTTTTAGCCAAACAACTCTTTGCTATGCCAAATTCATTATTCATAATGAACCAATGCTAATGTTAGAGTAACTGCCTCAGATCAGATCAGATGAGATCAGTCGCTCAGTCGTGTCTGACTCTTTGCGACCCCGTGAATCGCAGCACGCCAGGCCTCCCTGTCCATCACCAACTCCCGGAGTTCACTCAAACTCATGTCCATCGAGTCGGTGATGCCATCCAGCCATCTCATCCTCTGTCGTCCCCTTCTCCTCCTGCCCCCAATCCCTCCCAGCATCAGAGTCTTTTCCAATGAGTCAACTCTTCACATGAGGTGGCCAAAGTACTGGAGTTTCAGCTTTAGCGTCATTCCTTCCAAAGGAATCCCAGGGCTGATCTCCTTCAGAATGGACTGGTTGGATCTCCCTGTAGTCCAAGGGACTCTCAAGAGTCTTCTCCAACACCACAGTTCAAAAGCATCAATTCTTTGGCACTCAGCCTTCTTCACAGTCCAACTCTCACATCCATACATGACCACTGGAAAAACCATAGCCTTGACTAGATGAACCTTTGTTGGCAAAGTAATGTCTCTGCTTTTGAATATGCTATCTAGGTTGGTCATAACTTTCCTTCCAAGGAGTAAGCGTCTTTTAATTTCATGGCTGCAGTCACCATCTGCAGTGATTTTGGAGCCCAGAAATATAAAGTCTGACACTGTTTCCACTGTTTCCCCATCTATTGCCCATGAAGTGATGGGACCGGATGCCATGATCTTCGTTTTCTGAATGTTGAGCTTTAAGCCAACTTTTTCTGCCTAGATCAGGAAAAAAAAAACAGGAAGACAACACTACTTTAGCACCCATTTTATGAGTTCTAAGCAATAGCATGGCAACTATCTAGATTTTAGCATTAAATTCTTAGTTTTCCTGTAAAATGGAAACATCCTCCACCCCATGAACTAATGAAGTGACTTTATGACCTAATATTTATAAAAATTTAATCCTTTCAGTAAACATTAGGAGACTTTTTGTTGCACCACCTCTTTGGGGTTCATATTTTGCTATTTACTCTACCTCTTAAGGCAAGGTTAGGTGTCCAGGTTCTCAGTATTGAGGGTTTTTTAAACTAACAAAAGAAATATGCAGTGATAAAAATCAGAGCTAAAATCTGTGACCATTTTAGGCAAAGTGACATGAAAATCAAATGTAAACTTGCACTGGAAAATGTGTCAGAGCCCATGATTTATTGAGAGGCCAATGTCCAGATGTTTGAGATTCAAGAGGACATATTTTTCCTCTTACGCATCAGGGACATAAAGCAAGGAAATGTTCTAATGAACATGTTCACTCCTTTCCTGTAAAATATTTCCTATACAGTTTAGACCTGTTGTCATGGATTTTGGAGAAACTTGGAAGCTTGTAACACACATTAAAATTATTTTCCATTCAATATAGCTGATATTTAATGAGTAGGTACATAGCAGCTATTATAGAAGGAACTATACGAGGAATATGCAGTGACAGGCCCAGGGTCTATGCAGTAGTGAAGGGCATAAATCTGGAACACACAAACCTGGCATAAAAGGAAGAACTTCCAGAATCCAGAATGAATGAGATTCAATAGGCAGAGGGAGGAAGGCCTTCAGGAAGACAGGAACCAGGAGAATAAATTTGCAAAGTTGGGAACGTGCTGTTTTTGTTGAGTCGCTTAGTTGTGACTCCATGGACTGTAACATTCCAGGCTCCCCTGTCTTCAGTCTCCCTGAGTTTGCTTAAACTCATGTCCATTGAGTCTGTAATGCCAACAAACCATCTCATCCTCTGTTGCCCCTTCTCCTCCTGCCCTCAGTCTTTCCCAGCATCAGGATCTTTTCCAATGAGTTGACTCTTTACATCAGGTGACCAAAGTATTGGACTTTCAGCTTCAGCATCTGTTCTTCCAATGAGTATTCAGGGATGACTTCCTTTCAAATTGACTAGTTTGATCTCCTTGCTGTCCACAGGGCCCTTAAGAATTTTCTACAGCACCCCAATTCAAAACCATCAATTCTTCAGTGCTCAACCTTCTTTATGTCCAGCTCTCATAGCTGGACTACTACCATACATGACTACTGAAAAAACCTTTGTTTGACTCTATGGGCCTTTGTATACAAAGTGATGTTTCTGCTTTTTAGTATTGAAAACGTCTAGGTTTGTCATAACTTTTCTTCCAAGGAGCAAACCTCTTTCATGGCTGCAGTCACCGTTCACAATGATTCTGGAGCCCAAGAAAATAAAGTCTGTCACTGTTTCCATTGTTTCCCCTTCTATTTGCCAAGAAGTGATGAGACTGGATGCCATGATCTTAGTTTTTTGAATGTTGAGTTCTAAGGAAGCTTTTACATTCTCCTCTTCCACCTTCATCAAGAAACTCTTTAGATCCTCTTTGCTTTCTGCCATTAGGGTGGTTTCATCTATATATCTGAGGTTATTGATATTTCTCCCGGCAATCTTGATTCTAGCTTGAGCTTCATCCAGCCTGACATTTCACATTATGTATTCTGCATATAACTTAAATAAGCAGGGTGACAATATACAGCTTTGACGTATTCCTTTCCCAATTTTGAACCAGTCCGTTGTTCCATGTCTGGTTCTAACTGTTGCTTCTTGTCCTGCCTACAGGCTTCTCAGGGGGCAGGTAAGGTGGTCTGGTATTCCCATCTCTTTAGACCCAACTAAATAGTTGGAAGAGCATCACATGGTCCAGGACAGAAAGCTGGACAGTGAGATGAGACAGTGAGATCTGGGCCCCATTGTGGGGGTTCACAAAGGCCAGGAATTGTGCTTAAACCAAAAGATGGAAAAGAACCACTGCATACATAGACAGAAGAAAGTCATCAGTTCTGGGTTTGGGAACTGCTGATCTGATGGAAGCCCCTAACGTGGATGTGAAGAAAGCTTCTAGGAGATCATTGAGAAAGACCACAAAGACCAAAATTCAAGTGGTAGGTTGGGATTTAAAAGGAAGAAGCAGATGAGAGAGAGATTTTATATGTGAAATCTGCCAGTTTTGGCAACTGACTGGACTGAAGGCACAAGGGACAGGCCAGGCAAGAACTCAAATTCAAGTACAAGGTGGACAGAGATAGCCTAGGTGGCCTGAAGCAGGACCTCATGTAAAAAAGATAAAAAATTGGAGACACATCGGGAATTAAATTACAGTCCTTCAGGAGTGAAGATAAGTTTGCTAATCATGACAGAGTAGGAAGGCTTTGCTGTCAAGGGGCTTCCATTATGGGAAACAGAAAAACAGAAATGAACATTCAGAGAAACAAGCACAAATGAACATTCAAAGACAATGAGATCAATGTTATAACAGAGTCACTTCATCTGTAAAAGTAGGGATTTTTTAAGGATTAGTCAGACACATGTGAAATGCTAGCTCAGGTCTCTGTGGAGACATGAAAACATGAGCAGTGAATTTTCAAGTGGGACAACTCAGAAAATATTCACAAAATGGTATTTGTATTCAAGTCAGGTATTAAGGGTTGGGGCTTGATGTTGGGGCAAGAAGAGGGGAAAGATCTGGTAGCAAAAGAGGAGGATTGTATTAGCTAAGATAGCCTTGACTAGACTGAGGTAACTTTTCAAAAATCTCAGTGGCTTAGTGCAGCGAAAGTTTAATTCTTGCTCCTGTGGGGAGCAGGTCAGTGCAAGTCCGTTCAGCGATGTGGAAATCTGGTCCCTCCATTGGGTCAATACCACCTTTGTGACCTTTGCTTCACAAGGTCACTGCAGCAAAAGAAGAGAGGGATGAAGAAGGCATGTCAGCTCTTTGCTGCCTCAGCCTAGGAGAGACTCGCGTCACTTTGTCACTATCCATTGACTAGAACTAGTCAGGTGATGCTGGGAGGTATAGGAGAGGCCACAGGTATTTGGTGAGCTCTCATGTCTCTGCTACTGTAATGAAAGCAGGAAAGAGAAACCGCCCCATCACATTTCAAAGGAGTGGGAAAAGATGGCGTTCATCTTGTGGTTAGGGAGGGTGAGCCTCAGCAACAAGGAGAGCCCACAACCACTTAATCCTCGACGTGAAAGGAAGGGGAGAAGCAGAAAGAAAAAAGACTGACTTTCAAAGGAAGAAAAAGAAACTAAGAGGGAGAGGCTGAGGAAAACCCAGTTGGGAGGCACACATCTGCCTTCAGACATCTCCATGTGATAAGAGAGTCTGTCAACTAAAGAGACTAACATGGCGGCAGCCAGGCTGGGCACTCTGAGGCGAGCACAGGGAGTTAGTTTGGAGTCACTGAAAGATGGGGAAGAAAAGTTCTTCCCCCACTGAGGGCTCTGTAGGTACGGGGTTACAGAAGTGAACAGACCCAACCAATAGAGTGAATTTCATGAATAGAAAAGATAGAAGTTTTCTCTCAGAGCTTTCCACAATGATGCCTTTCCCTCTAACATCAATAGATCCTCTTATTAGTAGAGAATAGGAAAGAAACAGAGAAAACGTATCTCTTGACAGAACTTTTCCATTTTTACCCAAGAGTTTGTTTTCCAGCAGCCCTCAACGTCCTTAATTTTGCACTGGCATTCACTGTAGTGATGTAAGCTTGCAGTTCTTGTTGGGGATTCATTTTCTGCATATTTCATGAGGGAGACAGATGGCATCCTGACCCAACATGGGCTCTCATGGGACAAAAGCTGGAACGAACTTGGTTTTCCAGAGCACAGATCTTGTCAGACAAAAAGGCTGGCCCAGTGTCTGAGAGCATCATCAGATCTGAGTATGTTGTGCTCCATGAAGGAGCAGGAACTTGTTTACCTGAGAGGAATGTTCACAAAAGTAACTGCTGAGAGCTATTAAAGGGAGGTCTTCCTCCCCAGGCCGCTTTAAATGTCTCCCGCCGTCTCTCGCCTCTTCTGACATGTCCTCACCGTGTGTCCCTCACTCGTTAGAACCATGAGAAGACTCAGGAGGAACAGCTAAGAGACGAGTGGAGTGCACCGCGAAGCACTGGGAGGCTGGCGGAGATGCACGTCAGCCCAGCGCTCCAGGCTGGCTGTCTCCTATGCTGTCACGAAGTCTGAGGGAGGGTCGTGCATGCCACCCCGTCTGTCAGAGTCAGAAACATTTGTCTCCATTTGGAGCTCTCCTTTACCGTCAGTGTGGTGGCTAAAGTTTCAGTCCCTGGGATGAAGTTAGATCTTCAGTATTCCCTCATCGCCATTCTGGTCTCATGGAGGTCCCCGTAATGGGGTTTGATTTGAAGTCTTTCATCACCACCTTTTAGTCTCATGGAGGAAAACAAGTATTCACTCAGCATGTACTCTTGGAAGGGCTTAGATTACCTTTGCACCAGGCCCACCCCAAAAGCAAAAGAAAAATGTTACACCTGACCAAACAGGTAAACTCTGAAGCACCTCTTTTTCACCTGGCTGTGTGGGAGAGAAGGGCCAGGGTGTGGAGTCTGTGAAGGAGGTTAGGTGTGCCCATGAACCCCCCCAATGGAGGTGTGCAGGTGGACCGTCGTTTTTCTGTTTTAGGACTTCCCAAGGAGAAGCTTGGGAAGCTTCTTGGTGACATCATACCCCAGCCAAGCCAGCAACCCTTGACTCCTCTGGACCCTGCATATCCCCCCAGTGTCCTGAAGCGGCACATCTCATGACCAGAGGTCAAGAGGCCGTGTGGGCGGGGGGAAGCCTTGGGTGATTCGTGCCCTGCACTATGCAGGCTGTGTGACCTTGGGCCAGTCACTGCTCTCCCTCAGACTGTTCACTCTTCTATAGTGTTAGGAGCACAGGAGGAATGCTTGCTTTGCCAACCCAGCCCTCTTTGCAGCTGGGTCTCCAGCAGCATCTCGAGATTTTCCTTTTGTGGAACTGCTCACATACCTCTTCTCTCCTACTGTTAAACCCTGCTAGGCAAAGCTGGGGTTTGGTAAGAATTTTAAGTGGTAATAAACATAATGTGACTAATGACATTTGCTTTTTTGAGCTTCCATTACATTCCAGGCACTGTGCCAAGTACTGCAGATACATTATTTCCAGTTCTCACAGCAACTTCTGAAAGTTGGCAGATATTTTTTGTTATTGTTCTAGTTAACATATGAATAAACTCTGAAGGGTTAACTTGTCATGAACTATAGACTAGTTAGTGGCACCAAAGGAGACTTGGTTAACAGATATCCAGCTAATAGTCAAGATGGTTTATGTTTTAGTCAAGAGCACTGCTCTCAAAAAGTGGTCCCCAGACTAATTTCATCAGGGAGCTTATTGGAAATGCAAACTCTGAATGAAAGACTCTAGACCAGTGGGTCTCAGCCTGCAGTGCGCACCAGTCATCTAGAGGGCCTGTTAACCTGGGGATTACTAGCCCCACCCCCAGTGTTTCTGATCGGGTCTGGGAGGAGGTTTGATCATCTGTGTGTCAGAGTAATTCCCAGGGCAAGTTAATGCTGCTGTTCCCAGGACCATACTTGCAGAGCCACTTGCTTAAGGATTCCTAAACATTTTATGCCACCAATACATTGACAGTTTGGTGACACCTACAGATTTTTTCTCAGAATAATGTTTTACACTTCATAAAGTAAAATGCAAAAGGTCAGAAATGAAATGGTGCATCCAGGTATTTTTTGGTCTTAGTGTGTAGTAAAATGAATGTCTGCTTTAGTAGATTAAATACGATCTAACACGGTAGATCTCATAATTTTGATATTTTGGAGTGGTGGTAAACAGGGATATGTGCCACAACTGTAAAACAGCATGAAAATAGCAGTGATTGGTTACCAGATCGCAGGTGCTTCTCATCCTGTAGTGACTGCTGCTACTGCTGCTAAGTCGCTTCAGTCGTGTCTGACTCTGTGCCACCCCATAGACGGCAACCCACCAGGCTCCCCCGTCCCTGGGATTCTCCAGGCAAGAACACTGGAGTGGGTTGCCATTTCCTTCTCCAATGCATGAAAGTGAAAAGTGAAAGGGAAGTTGTTCCGTCGTGTCCAACTCTTAGTGACCCCATGGACTGCAGCCTACCAGGCTCCTCCGTCCATGGGATTTGCCAGGCAAGAGTACTGGAGTGGGGTGCCATGATTGGTTGTCTGCATTTACAATTGAATGTGATGCTAAGTCCAGTTAGAGGTTAATCAAAGTAAAGATTTAAATTATTCCCAGTGTTGTAGGCAGCTTCTAAGGATGACCCTCTATGACCCCCCACCTCTTGGTAGTCCCATGTCTCTTCTTGAAAGTTGAATGGATGAGTAATACTCCATTGTGTATATGTACCACAGCTTTCTTATCCATTCATCTGCTGATGGACATCTAGGTTAAATAATGCATTTGAATCAGTTCTAATGAGGTGGATGAAACTGGAGCCTATTATACAGAGTGAAGTAAGCCAGAAAGAAAAACACCAATACAGTATACTAACGCATATGGAATTTAGAAAGATGGTAATGATAACCCTGTATGTGAGACAGCAAAAGAGACACAGATGTATAGAACATTCTTTTGGACTCTGTGGGAGAGGGAGAGGGATGATTTGGAGAATGACACTGAAACATGTATAATATCATATAAGAAACAAATCGCCAGTCCAGGTTTGATGCAGGATACAGGATGCTTGGGGCTGGTGCACTGAGATGACCCAGAGGGATGGTACGGGGAGGGAGGTGGGAGGGGGGTTCACGATGGGGAACATGTGTACACCCGTGGCGGATTCTTGTTGATGTATGGCAAAACCAATACAATATTGTAAAGTAATTAGCCTCCAATTAAATAAATAAATTTAAATTAAAAATAAATAAAATAAATTTATATTTAAAAAAAAGAAAGTTGAATGGACTTAAACTGCCTCCAGATTCACCTTTTTTTTAATATTTTTTAAATCTTTTTAAATAATTTTTTTTTCTTTTAGCCAAGCCATTCGACATTTGGTTTCTTAGTTCCCCAGCTAGATATTGAGCCCACACCCCCTGCATTGGAAGCACAGAGTCTTAACCACTGGACCACCAGGAAGGTCTCCTGGCTCACTTCTGATGAATAGCATATGGTAGAAGTGATGGCTGGTATCCCTCCTGAGATCAGGTTACAGAAAGACTGTTCCTTCCCTCTTGGTCATGCTCTCTGTTTTAGTCTGCTCGGGCTGCCATAACAAAATACCACAGACTGAGTGGCTTACCCAGCAGAAATTCACTTTCTCGGTTCTGGAGGCTGGATGTCAGCTCAGGGTGCCAGCACAGTCAGTTCCTGGCCTGCAGGTGGCCGCCTTCTCACCGGGCGCTCACGTGACCTTTCCTTGGTGTGTGCAGGGAGGAAAAGAGCACTCTTTGTCCCCCTCTTCTTCTGGACCACCAATCTTCTTGGGTTAGGACCCTACCCTATGACTTCTTTAACCTTAATGCCTCAAGAGCCCTAGCTCTAAATACAGTCACATAGGGGGTTGACTCTTCAACATATGGATTTATGGGTGGGGGTGATACCAACTAGGATTCTTGGCTCTCCCTGGAGGAAGTTGACTAGAAGCCAAACAAGAAATTCAGGCAAAATTTTACTGGGGCTCCTGTGCAGACTGCAAGAGGGAACAAAAACAAGCAATATCCTCCCTTGCTTGCTTCCCGAGGAGGGGTGAGCATCACTTCTCCTTATATTGGGGTCCTCAACCCCCAGACTGAGGATGGGTACCAGTCTGTGGCCTGTTAGGAACGGGGTCACAGCAGAAGGTGAGCAGCGGGTGAGCTGGCTGAAGCTTCATCTGTTGCTCCCCATCACTCTCATTGCTAACATGACCCCATTTGAACCATCCCCCACCCCATCCATGGAAAATTGGCTTCCACGAAACCCGTCCCTGGGACCAAAACGGTTGGGGACTGGTGCATTACATGGAGTGAGGGAAGGGGTGTGTCAGGGGTTGGGCCAGATGGGTGGCTTGCGTAGCTTGCCCACCCCTTTGTGGTGCTGAGTCCAGGGAGCAGGCACAGCACCCTCTTACACGCCTGCTCCCAGCTTCTCAGAAATGGCAATTGGGTTGTTCTTGTTTGTTTTGTTTGTTTTTTGTCTTTTTGAATCTTTTTGGTCCAGAATTTGCCCCAATTACACATGCACACAGTTATTTTTAGTTGCATATAGTTTCTTTGTATTATTAACTCAAACAGAGGTGTGTCCAGGTACAAGCTTTGCAGCACTGCAGCCAGGAACCCCAGGTCCTGGGTCTATCTGAGAGGGACACAGTTCAGGGCAGAGCAGGCCCTCTAACTCTGGCTTGGATCACTCCCCGGGGGAGAGAGCTAGGACATGGGAAGGCAGGTCTGTGAGGGGCCTACAGCTCAAGGGCCTGAGGCCTGCCAACAACTGCACGAGTGAACTCGAGAGAACGCAGCCTCCTCTGGGGCCTTCAGATGAAAACACAGCCCAGCCCAGCAGCTTGACTGATGCCTCGTGAGAAGCCTTGAGCCACAGCCAGCCAGCTAAGCTATTCCTTCCCCATGGAAACCATAGGATACTAGATATTTATTGCTTAAGCTGATAAGTTCTGGGCTTGTTTGGCATGGAGCAATACAGAGCTAACAGACTAGTGCAAGTTCACGGGCCATCTGAATTCTACCCACATACCCCTAAGGATTCTCCCATGGCCATTCTCTTCCAAGGGCTTTATGCTGAAGGAAAACGGGCCCCTGCACGCGGATTGGTGAGTCCTCACAGGGCCTTCCCTCCAGACGGAGCGGCTCAGCCAGACTGCGCGCAGCCGCAGTGACACAGACTGCGGGAGAGATGACGTAACAGCTGCTGGCTGCTCTTTGCGGCTGTTCTCAGGGATCCACGCCTCCCCCGTGGGGCACCTGGCCCAGTCCCCTTGTGAGTCACAGCCCCTGCAAATCTTGGGGTGCTATGCGTGGAAGGCTAGATCCAGTCAAACCCTTTTTTCTCTGAGAAGGAAGCTGGGGCTCAAAGATAAAGAGACTTACCCAAGATGACTTCTTTAGTGGCAAAGCTGGATCTAAAAGAAGGGTCCCCTGACACCTCAGTACAAAGTGCTTTTCTATTCTCTAGTAATTTCTACCAGAAAATACTGGAGTTGTTTTGTTTTCTATTTTAATAGCTTTTAATACAATCATCAGTTTTTCTGACAGAAGTGAGAATTGTATTTTTATTTAAAATTTTTTTATTGAAATATAGTTGATTTACAATGTTGTATTAATTTCAGGTGTGCAGCAAAGTGGTTTAGTTATACATGTGTATTCAGTCATTCAATTGTATCCGACTCTTTGTGACCCCATGGACTGTAGCCCACCAGGCTCCTCTGTCCATGGGATTCTCCAGGCAAGAATACTGGAGTAGGTTGCCATTTCCTTCTCCAGAGGATCTTCCCGACCCAGGGATCAAACCCATGTCTCCTTGCTGGCAGGTGGATTCTTTATCCCTGAGCCATCTGGGAAGCTTCTCAGTTATACATATATCCATATAAATATACATGTTCCTAAAGATGTTATGAGAAGGATTCAAGTCTGATGTCAACCTGCCTGCTCTTAAGTATTGTATATTCTATGTCTTTCCTTAACACCTTAGAAATTATTACCTCTAAGCTATACAAGTCAAATGATGTAATATGTTTTTTTCCTTCCCCAAAGCTCTGTTATTTTCTGAAGCCTTAAATCTTTGAAGGCAGCTGAGAGACTATTAAAATGTTTGTAAAAGCTAAATAATTGCCCCTAAAGACAGAGACATGAGCCATTCTCGGGAGCACTTTGTGGGCAAAAGCCTTAGTCTGTCGTACACATATCAAAACAGATAATCTTAGCCTTGGTCTGCAGAGCCCCAAACCCTCACACCTGGTGTCTTGCTACAGCTCTAACAGACCTTGACCTTCCTGCCAGCAGATGGAGAAAGTGCAGTTCAAAGAGGCATGGTGGCCCCTTTCAAGCATCTGTGAGATGAGTAGTAGTCCTGAGTAAATGACTCCCAGCCCGTAAATTGCTCCCTGACCTCTCTACCCACCAGCAGCATCAGCACATCTTCCGCAGGACATCCGGCAACATCTCAGGCTGTGACGCCCCATCGTCTCTGGGTCACGTGTCCTGGCACGTTGAAAACTGACATCACACAGTAGCTTTGGGATGAGACCAGATTAAATATCCCAGTTCCAATCCTTGCTAACTCTCTAGCCTTAAACAAGTCTCCCCGCCTCTCTGAATTCCTCTTCCTCCCTGGAAAAACGAGCTATGAGCTCCTTGTGTTCTCTTCAGACCGCGAGCTCCAAGGGGGCTGATGTGCCGGCCTCTCCACCTCTGTGGCCCAGCAGGGGCCAGGCCCCCGCTGCCCAGGATGCGCTTAGTGCAGGTCTGCTGAGCTGCCCGGGTGGGAAGAAGTAAGACGTGCTCAGGCGCTTCCGTGCTGCCCGACTGTTCTGTGACCCCATGGACTATAGCCCGCCAGGCACCTCTGTCATGGGATTTTCCAGGCAAGACTACTGGAGTGGGCTGCCATTTCCTTTCCCAGTGAGAGAACTATGACTTTCTAGCTAAATTCCCTAATGTCATGTCTAGAACATAGGTGGATTCCTTCCTCAGGGCTTCTCATACATACGGCCTGGGCTGCCTTGAATCTCAGAGGCTGGAAATTCCCCTCTCCAGTTCCATCGGAGACAATATTGGGTTGGTCAAAAAGCCCATTCAGGCTTTTCCATAAGATGTTATAGAAAAACCCCAACAAACATTTTGGCCAGTCACACAGGAGAACAGTGTGATGTGCCCAAGAAAATAGGATGCTTTCAGTTGATGAGGGCCTTAGGGACCACCCCGTCCCAAATCCAGGATCCAGCAGCAGAGATAAAATAATGCATAAAAGCAAGACAAACTGGCTGTCAGCTCTGGATCCATATCAGAATCCCCGTGTGAGCCTTTAAAAATAAACAAACAGGCAGGGCTGCATCTCCAGAGTCTGTTCGGGAAAGTCTGGGATGGGGCTAGGCGTGCATTTTTTTCTGGAGTTGACTGGGATGTCTTCCCTGGTTTAGGAGTCTTTGCATTGGACACATACAAGCTGTTATTATTACTCTTTTTAACATCTCCCAAGCAGGGAGTCAAAACAGTCCTTATCAAATGAAACACCACATTCCTTTCAGAGAGAAGATCTTAGTGAAGTGTTCCAGCAGCAGGCACAGGCAGGGAATTCTGACTTCTAAGAACGGATCTCAGTGATTCATTCCTGCGAGCTCCCCCGTCCACACACTGCCTCATCCATAGACACCACACGCCGAGGACTGGCTTCTGAGCTGTCTAGGTCAGCCCTGCTCCAACACGCAGCAGCACACAAGACAGGACCAAGGGAGTACTATAGTGTCAGGGGGAATTTTTATCTGCCTCTGAGTAATTTATGCAGAATCTGAGGACCCCAGCTTTGGCTTGGTGCCTCTGCAGGATATACTGAAGCTCAGTGGGGTGTGCTTATCAGCTTTGCCTCAGGATATGTGGTATCATTTCACCTTGTGAAGCCTCCTAGACAGGTGCAATTATGTTGTCCATCGTCTGTGAGGAGCTTTTGGAATAACTTCCCCTATATTACATAGTGCTTCCCGCCTGCACACTCACTCCAGTTCACTCCTTCCAATCTTCCTTCTTCTCTTTTTGCTGATATATCCATTAACTTGTGCCCAGATTTTTATTTACTCTAGCTATAATTATTAATAGCAGCCCTGGTAATTTCCTAGTGGCTCCAAAAACAAAAAGCTTCAAAACCTGCCATTCTAAACTTAGAATTTTGAAATACTGATCCCTAACCCTTCTCTGAGTGCCCTGCTTACTATTACATCTTTCTTAACTTCACGTATGTTCACACACCCAAAATGCCCTTTGTTCTTGGCAATATCCCACTTTGGTACTCCTTTCAACACCTGAATTTCCTTCATGGATCAATTCAATTGTTTCCTTCTCTGGGAAACTTTCCTTGGCCACCCCTCCCCAACAATCTACTATATGCATGTCTGTTTCTTTAGAAATAGGAGATGTTTGAGTGTTGAGATGCTGTGATCCAGTCTGCTTCATATCCCATTGCCTGCCTTACAGGAAAGTCCTGTGAATATTTATTGAACGGATAAATGGTCATAGTCAGTGACTCACTCAGGAAACAGTTTTAATAGTTCAGTTTAGAAGTTCTGTGCCCCAGCAAGGATGGACTTTTGAGTACTTGGTTGATGAGTTAATTTTATTTATTTCTTGGCTATCCCAGTTAGCAAACTACGAAACCATAGATGCATAGATGCGTGAGTTTAGCCTAACGAGCTGCAGTTTCTGAGAGACCATGGAAAGCAGTCTCAGAATGAGGCCAGCTTTATCAGTGTGCAACTTTTGCAACTGTGCAGGGCCTCCTGCTTAGAAAGGCCCCATGTTGGTTTAATGCTCTGCTCTGGCTGCCTTGATGCCTTGAGATTATTTGCAATTGAAGTATAGTTGACTTACAATATCACGTTAGTTTCAGGTGTGTACAAAAAAGTGACTCAGAGATATATACAAAGATATTGACGTGTGTGTGTGTGTGTGTGTGTGTGTGTGTGTGAGTGTGTATGGGCTTCCCAGGTGGCTCAGTAGTAAAGAATCCACCTCCTAATGCAGGTGATGTGGTTTCAGTCCCTGGGTCAGGTAGATCTCCTGGAGTAGGAAAGGGCAACCCACTCCCGTATTCTTGCCTGGGAAATCCCATGGACAGAGGAGCCTGGCGGGCTACAGTTCATATGGTCTGAAAGAGTTGGACACGGCTGAGCACACATGCATATATATAGAGAGAGACAGATAGATAGATATACATATGTATGTGTGTATATATATTCTTTTTCAGATTCTTTTCCATTATTGGTTATTAGGAGATATTGAATACAGTTTCCTGTGCTGTAAGAACAGTAGGCCCTTGTTGCTTCTCTATTCATATAGTGTGTACATCTGTTAATCCCAAACTCCCTGTTCATCCTTCCCCCTCATTCTCCCTTTGATAACCATGTTTGTTTTCAATGTCTGTGAGCCTGTTTCTGTTTCATAAATAAGCTTGTTTGTTAGCATTTGTTAAACAAGGGTGCCCGCATTTTTATGTTCCAAGACCTCAAATGGTGTGCCAGTCTTGCCCAGCAAAGCCAGTGCCAGCCCAAGTGACAAGTTCCCAAGAGGTTTATGGTACAGTCAGGATTTCCCTGATTCTGCATCTGGTGCTGCCTTCTGTCTTTTTTTTTTTTTTTTTATTCAAAACGACAGTAAAAAGGGACTACTGACCCCCAGAGTTGGTATTTTGCCTGTGGGAATGTGCCAGGATTAGTTATCACCCAATGAAAAACTTCTAAAAGGCACTTAAAACAGACCTAATTAGAGAGTCTATTTAAAAGTCATTTCTGACTTCAGAAGTAATTGCAATTCCATGGACCTCCTCATGGCAACTTTCTGTTTTATTTCCTATCATCTGAAGGCATATTTTAAAGACAGAAAAGAATGGTCAGCTTGAGTTCCTTCACTGTGATGGAATTTTATTTGCCTCCCACAAATGAGAGAAGAATTTTAGGCAAGCAATTTTATTCAACTGCTTAATTAAGCGTAAAAAATGGTTTTAAAAATGTATCCCTTGAAATAACTTTATAATGAGAACCTTGACCAAAAAATCTTTTTTCTATAAAAGCTAAAGTGAGGAATGGAAACATCAGGAAAAGAATCTTATAGAACAGATGGGCATCTTTTTCTACAATTATTTCACATAATGTATATGTTGAGGATTAAACAGGTTTGAAAATAATGTGAAAATGTGGCTACTCTCTAAGACTGATATTAAGAACTGTTTTCTATGTACATGAGTTTTATAGTAGTTCTTTTACTTATTGCAAGCATGGTCTGTGACCACTGTGTAAAGTCTGGAAGGATAGGCAGAAAGAAAAAATAAGTGAATTCTAATCACTGTTGCCACTTTGATAAAAGTCTCTTCTGCCCTTTCCTTTACACAAGTGCTCCTAAACTCAATACTGTTTTATAACTCACTTTTTTCAGTAGCTGAATGTATATAATTTACTCAACCAGTTTTTATTCTTGGAAAATTGAGTAGTTACCAGTTTTGTTTAGTTTTCACAAATGCAGATATCCATTTAGCAGCAACCTTGTATACATCTATGAGTATTTTCTGTTCCTTTTTAGTATTAACCATCCCTGACTTCTCCACGTGGCACTCTTGTGAGGCCTTCAGTTCTTTGGCACATGCATTTGTGGTGGACGTGCAAGAGCAGTATGCACACCACCCCTGCCTTTGTCATGTTAGCAGGCTCATCATGCATTTGCTGTGGTCCCTTGGCTGCTTCCTCTGCAGTTCAGCATTCATTCTCTCCTATTATGTCCCAGGCCCTGGGTTCAATACCGGGGTACAAAGATAAGATACAGTCCTTTGGTCGTGGGTGGACGTGCGAAACATTGATGAAGGCAGTGGAAAGATAGAAGCTCCCAGTTATAAGAAGATTAAGTACTAAGGATATAATGTACATGACATATATAATTAACATCACTGCATGTAATATATGGGCTTCCCTGATGGCTTAGCAGGTAAAGAATCCATCTGCAATGCAGGAGACATGGGTTCAGTCTCTGGGTCGGAAAATCTGGAGTTGGGAATGACTACCCACTCCAATATTCTTGCCTGAAGAGCCCCATGGACAGAGGATGTAGCGGGCCATAGTCCAAAGTGTTGCAAAGAGTTGGGCACAATTGAGCAGGCATGCAATGCCACGTCTTATATAAAATCTGTTAAAAATAAATCTTATGTGAGTTCTCATCACAAAGAAAATATTTTTTTTCTTTTTTAAAAATTTTACATCTATATGAGATGATGGATGTTCACTAAACCTACTGTGGTAATTATTTCATGATTTATGTTAAGTCAAATCATTATGTTTTATACCTTAAACTTATACAGGCTGTATGTCAATTATATCTCAATAAAACTGGGGAAAAAATAAAATGTAAAGGAAGAAAAAGACCCAGTCCCTCTGCCTCAATGATATGTTAATCTAGTGGGAGAGAGGACATAAATATAGCTACTGAGAATGTGAAAATGATGTTAAGGAAGCAGAAAGAAGGGAAATTAAGGAGGCTGTCCCAGAACCTGCAAAGAACATGCAGGATTTTGACAAGGAGGGGAAGACGGTGATCTGAGTAGAAGTGAGAGCGTGAGCAGAAAACTGCAGTAGTGAGTGCGCGTGTGTCCTCAGGAGAGACTCGAACAGACCGTCCCCTGTGGCACTGGAGCTGGGAATGACATGGAGAGTGTGAGTTGCGACCAGACTGCAAAGGACTGGAAAGCCATTCTCGATCTTTTATTTATTCATTTTTTTAATGATCTGTTTGTATTTACTCGGCTGTCCCGGGTCTCAGGTTGCAGCACGCAGGGCCTTCCGTCTTCCTTTGTGGCACTCTGGATTTTAGTTGCAGCATGCAAAATCAGCTGAGGCACACAAACTCTTAGTTGCGGCATGGCTTGTGGAACCTCGTTCCCTGACCAAGGGTGGAGCCTAGGACCCCTGCACTGGGAGCGTGGAATCTTAACCACTGGACCACTAGGAAAGCGCCCCATTTTTACTTCTTGCTGAAAGAAGTGATAAGGCAGTGACAACCTTGAGCAGCTGGGGCAGGACTGGACCCAGAGTTTTAGGAGCTTAACTCTGGTTAGGTTTAGTCAGGAGAGGATGGAGTCTGAGTTTGCAATTAGAAGTCTCTTGCAGCCAGGTAGGTGAGAGAGGGTGGAGCCTTATCTGACTCTAAGCCCCGGCCACAAACAGGACAGCTCTCAGAGGTAGAATCAAAAGAACTCGGCATTCTAACCCTAAGCAAATAGTTTAGGTATTACTTAAATACATAGTTAATAGTATGAGTAATTCCTTGTCAAGTTGCTAAGCTCCTAGAGTTAAGGAGGTGTCTTCTGGGCTCTACTTCTCTCAACAAGGAGCCCGTGATAGTCAAACAAGTGGCTCTTGACAAATCCTTATTAAATGGGAGGGTCATAACCAGGGTCTCCAGTGAGACAGACAGAACTCTTGTGCCTCTCAAAAGTGCTATATTTTAAGGATAAGGCTGTCGCAAAGGAATGTAATGACATATTCAAGAACCAAAGCTTTGTTTAGCATTTTTCTTCGGAAGATAATCCTTATAGCTTAAATAAGAATGTGCCTTAATCACCAAGACTGGGTCATAAAGACTGAAATCTAAATGTACTTGTGGGATTTCAAGCACTGATGAATAGGCAGTCATGCAGGCAGGAGAAAGTGTTGGTTCAAAAACAAGTTATTAGCTTGCCTAGGTCATGGAATTTGGGGGCAGACAGCCACGGGACATGAAGGAACATTAGGGGGCAATTGAAATGCTCTGAGGACGCTGGTTCCATGAAGGTGTACGTTGGTCAGACAAATGCATTCCTATTATTGTGTATAAATTATGACATGTCTATATATCAAGCTGATATAAAAATAAGTGATTAGAACCAAAATGCAAAGTGTTACTAGAGTCTGATTGCTGAGATTATTTCAAATTATCTTCCCCCAGATATCTATTCTGTATAAATTCATGTCTGTTTATAAAAGCCAGTTTATAGCAATTTAGTACAGTCCACATTTTCTGTGTGCCATGGACAGACCAGATCCTGTGCAGCTGCTGAGGGTGGAAGGTGAATGTGACAGAGAAGGCCCTGCCCTGACAGGGTCAGCGCCCTGCCACGTGAGACCCCAAAGTGAGAGCAGTGCTCATGTAGGTTTGTGAAGCTCAGGGAGCTTGCTCTCTCAAGGAGAGGAGACAGTGTTTTTTTAAAGACCAGATTTAAAAAATCTCAGCAATCTTGCTGTGTTGACTGCTCTGGCCATTTGGTTTTGGTGCTGACTCTAACACCTTTAACAATCTCAACTATCAAGCCGAGTTATTCTGACACTAGGTGAGATCCTTGCAGATGATCCTGGCAGTGAACGTTATTTCTTGCTGAGATGTAAAAGCCTTGCTGTAAAGTGTACGTGTGAACTCTCAACACGTAACTAAATGGCATGAATCTGCTGTGTTTAGTTTTCATCCCATCCAGAAGATTCCAGTAGCTCGTCATCACCAGGTTTAGTGTGGACTTTTCCTTTGCTAACTCTGCCCAGGGATGCCGCGGTCCAGCGATTTAATGGCCAGTTGGAGGAGAGGATGAGCCCTTTGAAAACAGAAATGAAACCAACACCAATTAATTTAATTTGCAAATAAAAAATAGTGCTGGAAGATCATTTTAGATCTCAGTGGACCTAGGTTCTATCATTTTAAAAATGAAGACACCTGAGACCCAACAAGGTTAAGCTACACAAGTGTACTTGGGTTACAAGCAAGGTCTTCTGTCTTTCAGCATTGGACCACATTGCTCTCATTTTAAACTTTGACGTTTATATGCAGTCCATTTGTTTACCGTTTAGTCACTAAGTCATATACAACTCTTTTGTGACCCCATGGACTGCATGCAGCCTGCCAGGTTCCTCTGTCCATGGAATTTTCCAGGCAAGAATACTGGAGTGGGTTGCCATTTCCTTCTCCATACAGTCCATGCCCCCCCATCCAAATAATCTATTTCCATTTGGCCCAAATGAGAGGAACCTAACTTCCACTTAGAAACCTTTAAAACAAGTGAATATAGAAGCCCTTGGAAACTGCCCCCGACCCCAGGATTTCACAGCCTTCCCTCCTGGGAACTTGTATGTGCTATTTCTTTCCTCCCAGCCCACTCCACAAAATGCCACTACCTATTACTTCCTCGAACAGATTGGGATTTTAGTCATTCTCTTTTTACTTGATTTTAATCCTCTGAAGGCCTGCCTGCTCCATTTGCTACAGTTAACGTGCAGACACTTCACATGCAATGAAAATCATACTTGGTAGTCTGGCATTTCAGCATCTTGAGAAGCTAAATAGCTCCATCCTCATTAAATTAGGTGCAAATTGGAGAAGAGAATTACATACTGAAAAACATAGACGCAAAACGATGGGTTAATGTTTTACCTTAATATAACATGTCATGACATTCAGTGAGAGCATGAGGCCAATTAGCAAGCGAGTCTTCTGCTCGGGTTCAGATTTTCTGCCAGGTACGTAGGGAAGGATCGAGATTTGAAGGATGGCATTTATCAAACACCCTTGGATAGAAAGTTTCCATTTTAGGGACAGGACATGCGTTCATTTAACAAAGACCACCCCTATCGCATAGTAATACAGCAGAGACCCAAGGGCTCCACCAAAATTATTGCCTGCACGTTGGTATTTATGCATCTGACTTCATTGCTAGAAACTAATGAAATGTTTCAATTGTGTCCAAATTGGAGTTTTAATACATTCCAAAAATATATCCTGCTTTTTTCTTCAGCTACCAGATCATAAGTGACACCTCTGAGCAGGTGTGTGGCTTGGGTGCCCTACCCCCACCTTTTCTAGTGCGGCTTTCATGTCAGACTGACTGGTACAGAAAGGTGAGGTCAACCATAACTCTCCCTGCTCCTCCAGGTGTGCATGCCCAGGATACCGTCAGAAACAGTGTATGGGGGGCGGGGACTTGGGGTCAGCAACGTGTGGGACAGGGGATGGTTTTCTGCTGTGCTAAAGCAGAAAAACCCTGTCACCAAGTTTTAAATTAACAGAACCTGCCCAAAGGGGAGCCGTGGTCTTTGCGTCGCTGATTGATGTCAGCCTTGTAAACGCAGGGCTTCCGCCACAGGGCTGGATGCTCAGAGAACACCGCTGTCCTGCATGGGTGTCTGTGCAGAGCCGAAGGCTGGGCGAGAAATCTGCAGGCTGGGAACACAGGAATATTTTTAGATTTCAGCTCTTGGTCCCAGTGAAGGACACACGGGCAGCCATGAGAAGCACCTCGCCTTCGGGTCTTGCTGCCACAGAGAGCGCCAGGGCACCAACCCAGCCCCTGCCTCTCCCAGCTCAGCCGGTCAGAGCAGGCTGGCTTTCAGAACAGTCAGAAATTGCTTTCTTCCTGCGTGGTCTTCAAGCCTGAAGAGGAAGCTTATCCAGAAGCAGATCTCCTGGAAAGAGGACTTTGTCCCTCATGTTTACCTAAAAACGCTTGCAGCAGCAGGCGGATCGCCCAGCCCTCAGCTTGTGCGTCTCTGAAGGGGGTGATCTTGTCGGCCAGTGTTCAGACGAAAGGTCCTGCGTGAATATCCTGCCACGCCTTATTGTTGGGGATAGTGGTGTTCCATATGCTGGCGGGGAGTCAAATTCCCAGGGAATATGTGATTTGAAAACCTATGTGGTATATTTGGGCTTCCCTTGTGGCTCAGTTGGTAAAGAATCTACCTATAATGCAGGAAACCCAGGTTTGATTCCTAGGGGAAGATACCCTGGAGAAAGAAATGGCAACCCCCTCCAGTATTCTTGGTCTTCCCTGGTGGCTCAGACAGTCAAGAATCTGCCTGCAATTCAGTAGACTTGGGTTCTATCCCTGGGTCAGAAAGATCCCCTGGAGAAGAGAATGACACCCCATTCCAGTATTCTTCCCTGGAAAATCCCCTGGACAGTGGAGCGTGGCAGGCTACAGTCCACGGGTTTGCACAAAGTCGGACACAACTAAGCAACTAACAAGGAGGGAAGTGGTATATTTATGTCAATCGCCGGTGTGTTTCAATGAATGCATCTTTGTGCCCTTTGAGAGTTGTCCCAAGGCCATCAGATCGGTCAGGGCAGCTTCTAGGACATACAATCACTCAGACACCCAGGCAGGGTTATTCTTTTTCAGGTACAAGCTTGATCACCTCTGCAGTCCTCCATGTATTCACCCCAGGAGTGTATGATGGATAATTTAGTCTTGCAGCCACTTCTAAAAATAGCCAGAAAGCATCCCTAAAGCTTTGCTTTGGGGCCTTATTTCAAGGGGCAGCAAGGAAATAGGAATGACTTCTTGTTTTTAATCCCAGCACCAATAAAATCAGAGGTTGGTGTTTATATATCACAGGGTGATGGTTTTGAAAGAGAAATAAAAGAAAATGATGAAACTTTGGGAAAAATGGGCTCTCTGGAATGGAACCAAGAGCAGACTCTCAATGTTGACCTTTTGGTTAAAGCCACATAATGCAGTTTATGTCATTCCCTCCAGATACGTGATTTTATTGGTTTGCTGGGAATTTTGGCTTAAGGGAAATTGTACACTGAGGGAATAAAATGTTTACCTCTTATTAATGCCAAAGGCCTGTCCCCATGGTGAGATGCTACAAGAGAAAACAGCACATTGTAGATCGTCCCTCTAAGAGCTTATATTCTAAGGATCTGTGATTCACAAAAGACATTTTCAGGTAGCTGTCATACTGTCTTCATTAAGAGCATTTAGGACAACATGATGCTTTTCCACCCATGAATTTGTTCTATTTTGCTTATAAACTATAACTCCTAGAGACTTGGAGGCTTATAATAAACCATTTTGAAGTGCTGAGATCCTAGGATAAAAATAGTATAATCAATCTTCAGAACCAAAAGTCGATCCAATCATCATTCACTGATTTGTTGGTTGTTAATGGATATTTCCTGGTTTGTATGTTTTAGCTTTAGTATATATTAAGGTAAAATGACATTTTGATAACGAAGTGCATTTCTTTGAGTCATAGAACTAGAAACCACGCTCTGACGAAATCTCTCCCTTCTTTGTTGGGATGCTCTAGGTTTGCTGGCCATTGGATTTCTTTTTTTATATATATATATATATATATATTCCCTTACGATCACATCCATTTATGGCTCTGCTGGCTCTCTGAATGCTGATGACCTTTCAAAATATAACTCCAGTTTGGACCTCTCCTCTGATCTCCAGCCTCCTGTACAAACTTTCTACTTGAATCTGCACTTTAATATAAAATGCCCATCTCGCACTCAGTCTATCCCAATGGGGCCCATGATCTTTTGATCAGATTTTAGTCCTCCTTCAGCCCTCTTCATGGCATGTGTGTGTGCTAAGTCACTTCAGTTGTGTCCAACTCTGCAATCCTATAGACTGTAGTCCACCAGGCTCCTCTGTCCATAGGATTCTCCAGGCAAGAACACTGGAGTGGGTTACCATTTCCTCCTCCAGGGGAATCTTTCCAACCCAGAGATCAAACCCAAGTCTCTCACGTCTCCTGCATTGGCAAGCGCATTCTTTATCACTGGTGCCACCTGGGAAGCCCTTCATGGTAGCTGATGAAAACATCATCTTTTCAGTGGCTCAGACGAAAACCCAAGAGTCATTCTGGGATCTTCTCTGACATTTACATCCATGCCCTGCCAGCTCCGTCTGTTCTCCCCATCTCCGAATTCTGAATTCATTCGGGCCCCTCACTTCTCACTCCTGCCTGTTCAGAGTACACCTGGATCCTGACTGCCTCGCACCCCCAGCTCCACCGTCGGTCCCAGCTGCCCTTATCACTGCCCGTCTTCCTGCAGGGACTGCCAGCAGGTCTCCACTTCCTGTCTTTTTGCTTGTTTCTGCATTTTATTGGGGCATAGTTGCTTCACAATGTTGCCTATTTAATAATTAATATTAATAGCTTCTACTCTTCAGCAAAGTGAATCAGCTATATATAAACATATATCCCCTCTTTTTTGAATTTCCTTCCCATTCAGGTTACCACAGAGCACCAAGTAGGGCTCCCCAAGCTATCCAGTAGGTTCCCGTTAGTTATCTATTTTGTACATAGCATCAACAGCGTGTATATGTCCATCCTAGTCCCAATTTATCCCACCCCAACTCCCCACCTGTCCCCTTAGCATCCACACATTTGTTTTCTATGTTTGCAGCTCTGTTTCTCTATTGCAGATGAGATCATCTGTACCATATTTCTAGATTCCACGTATATGCATTAATATCCAATATTTGTTTTTCTCTTTCTGACTCACTTCACTCTAGGTCCATCCACACCCCTACAAATGGCCCAATTTCATTCCTTTTATGGCTGAGTAATATTCCATTGTATATATGTGCTGTATCTGTTTTATCCATTCCTCTCTTGATGCCGACTTCGGTTGCCTGTGTGTCTTGACTGTTGTATATAGCACTGCTCTGGACACTGGGAGGCCTGTGTCTCTTCTGCCTCCTGTCTTGCTGTTCTGTTTAGCACCAGCCGCCTGAGCGCCTGTGAATAGCTGAGTCACATCATGTGCCTCCTCCTCAGAGGCACCAGGCCTCCCACCTCACCACCGGGACCACCGCCTGTGAAATCTGCCCCATGCAGTCAGCGCCCTGCTCTCGCCTCCCCACTCTCCCTCCTCCCGCCACCTCCCCCTCCTCCCTCTGCCTTCCCCTCCTCCTCTCGCGTCTCACCTCCTCCTCCCACTTCTCCCTCCCTCCACGTCCCCTTCCTCCTCCCACGTCTCCCTCCTCCCACGTCCCCCTCCTCCCCCCGCGTCTCTCCTCCTCCTCCTGCATCTCCTTACCCCCGCGTCCCCCTCCTCCTCCCACATCTCCCTCCTCCCGCATCTCCTTCCTCCTGTGTCCCCTTCCTCCTCCCACGTCTCTCTTCCTCCCGCATCTCCTTCCTCCTGTGTCCCCTTCCTCCTCCCACGTCTCTC
>NW_011494928.1:2866353-2866696 GCF_000754665.1 Bison bison bison
TCCCCCGCCCACGTCTCTCCTCCTCCTCCCACGTCTCCCTACGCCTCCACGTCTTCCTCCTCCCCCCATGTCTCCCTCCTCACCCAGTCTCCCTCCTCCCCCTGCGTCTCTCCTCCTCCTCCCGCATCTCCCTCCCCCTGCATCCCCTTCCTCCTCCCACATCTCCCTCCTCCCGCGTCTCCCTTCTCCTGCCTCTCTCTCCTCCCACATCTCCCTCCTCGCACGTCCTCCTCCTCCCATGTCTCCCTCCTCCCGCGTCTCCCTCCTCCCGCATCTCCCTCCTCCCACCTCTCTCTCCTCCCACCTCTCCCTCCTCCCGCATCCCTCTCCTCCAACGTCCCCC
>NW_011494928.1:2866902-2870246 GCF_000754665.1 Bison bison bison
CCCACGTCCCCCTCCTCCCTCATCCCCCTCCTCCCACGTCTCCCTCCTCCTACCTCTCCCTCCTCCCGTGTCTCTCTACCTCCAAGTGTCTCTCCTCAGCTCTGGTTACGCCAATGCGCTCCCGCATCTCCTCAGTCACACCAGCCTGACTCACGAACGCCCCTGCTCCCAGGGGTCCCCACCTGCCATCTCTTCCCCAGATGTCTGTGCTGCCCCCTCCTTCCCTCCTTTGCATCTTCACTCAAGTACAAACTTCCCACCGCTGTATTGAAATAACCACCCCCTTCCCTCCAGCTCCCAAGCTCCCTCTCCCCCAGCACTCATGATCCCCCGACTCACAGCTTCATTTTTCTCCCTTTTCCTCCCTCACATCCCATATATTTTACATTCATTGTTCTTGTTGATGTCTTATTTACACTCACTGGAATGTAATATTTTCCTTCATGAAATGTCAGACCCTTACCATTATGGGACTCTCTAGCCCCTAGAATAATGTCTGATAGATTCTAGATAAAAATGTGTCAAAGTAATTAATTCATTAATTTATACTTCTCTTTCTGTGGCACATCTTGATCCTTATACTTATTGGTATCTTGGAGTTTAAATTCATGGGATTCTTTAATATATTAAGAAGATTCAACCATTTCTTTTTTTTTTTTTTAAGGATCCTGGCTTGTTTATTAGAAGATATGTGGTAATCTTCAGTAGAATAGTTTCAGATGGGGATTATAAATATATAAAGAAATTGGTCGAGGGTTTGAATAATTATAGCCTATATATTCTTTCCTCTTTCCAAATCATTTTCATCTTATTTGACATAGGCAGGTAAGAAAGAATGTGACTTCTGGAAACCACAAGAGCCAAAAGAATTGAAGTCAGTCTCTCTAACATGATCAAGACAGCTAGTCAGTTATTTGAAAACATTAGTTAAAGACTTATAGCAGCGTGACGCCTGCAAGGCATTCTGCTTTAGATCCAGCTCTTTCTGATTTTCGAGGCCAGTGTTTTCCATTTCTTTACCGTTTGGTCTGGGTGTATGTATTTTACAAGCTGAACTTGCTGTGGGACCGAAGCTGTAGGAACCATGCTACAGCTCCCTTGCTCCTTTGCGTGCCCCTTAGACAGTTGGCAGAGCCGTCCTCCTCTGCAGAGGGCGTCCGGCCACGCCCCGGTTCACGCCCGCCCTCTGTCTTCCGCAGGCGTCAACAGGAAGGTCGTGTACTCCCTGGCCGACTCGGCCAATGGGTTCTTCTCCGTGGACAGCTCGTCCGGCATCGTCGTCCTGGAGCGCCCACTGGACCGAGAGCAGCAGTCCTCCTACACCCTTCGCGTGCAGGCCACCGACCAAAGCCCAGGCCGGGCGCTGTCCTCTCTGGCCACCATCAGCATCACCGTCCTGGACGTCAACGACAACCCCCCTGTGTTCGAGAGGAGGGACTACCTGGTGTCGGTGCCTGAGGACACCTCCCCTGGTACCCAAGTCCTTGCCGTTTTTGCCACCAGCAAAGATATAGGCACAAATGCTGAGATTACCTATCTCATCCGGTCTGGAAATGAGCAGCGGAAATTTAGGATCAATCCAAAGACAGGTGGGTAAACAGCAACCTACTTAGCATGCAAGGCTTTGCCATAGCCTGCTTCTCCTCCTGGCCCTTTCTAATCAATCACCCTTCTGAGTGGACCAGCAAATCTCCTAGCAGGACCCACACCCAGACTCCAGAGTGCCCTGTGATGCTCTGCTCTAAGGATGAAGTGAAGCTGCTCAGTCACGTCCAACTCTGCAACCCCATGAACCTGTCAGGCTCCTCTGTCCATGGGATTCTCCAGGCAAGAATACTGGAGTGGGTTGCCATTTCCCTCTCCAGGGGCTAGAATCAAACACAGTGGCCGTTCCAGCTGGCTGGGTGCTGAGTTGAGAAGGTCTCAAGGTGACCACGCTGATCACTCTTTAATGTCTGCCTTGGGAGGTGACCAGAGACCCACAGCCTGAGTGCGGACAGGCCAAGTGGAGGCGAATCTCCAGGAGCACTTCACACAGAAAGACATACAGCCCAAGTTAACACAACAAGCCAACAGAAAAGAGAGATACCCAATCAAACTCTTAGGCTCCGTCTGCAAATACTATCTCCCCATCTTGAACCACACTACTCCTCCTGAGCTTTCCTACCTGAAAAATCCTAAGGCAAACCTACAGGCCAAGGATTTGCCCCGTGAGCCCACAGCATGGAGCTGAAATTTGGCAGGGGGCATCCTTAGAAATTCCCTCATGGCTCAGCCAGTCAGGAGTCTGCCTGCAATGCAGGAGACCCGGGTTTGATCCCTGAGTACACCCCACTCCAGTATTCTTGCCTGGAACATCCCACGAATGGAGGCAGCTGGTCCATGGGGTCGCAAAAAGCTGAACATGACTGAGCCACTAACATGTTCACTTTCACTCCTCCTGGCCAGAGCACTTCCATTTCTCACCATACCCTTTGCAAACTTGGGGTATGATGCGGCATCCCCTGGGGAAAAAATGTCTAGAGAGAAACCAAGAGAACAAAAATAGAACCCCAGGGCTTTCTTTTCCTGATGGAGTTAATATGCATTAAGGCTACTTTGAGTAAATGAAGATGTTAATTCAGAAAAAAACTTGCCTGATCTTTGAAAAGTAAACATGCTCATCCTTTTATTTTCATAGTGTTTATATCAATGTTCTCCAAGCTCTTTCATCAGTTCAGTTCAGTTCAGTTCAGTCGCTCAGTCGTGTCCAACTCTTTGTGACCCCATGAATCGCAGCACACCAGGCCTCCCTGTCCATCACCAACTCCTGGAGTTCACCCAGACTCACATCCATTGAGTCAGTGATGCCATCCAGCCATCTCATCCTCTGTCATCCCCTTCTCCTCCTGCCCCCAATCCCTCACAGCATTAGAGTCTTTCCCAATGAGTTAACTCTTCGCATGAGGTGGCCAAAGTACTGGAGTTTCAACTTTAGCATGATTCCTTCCAAAGAAATCCCAGGGCTGATCTCCTTCAGAATGGACTGGTTGGATCTCCTTGCAGTCCAAGGGACTCTCAAGAGTCTTCTCCAGCACCACAGTTCAAAATTATCAATTCTTTGGCACTCAGCTTTCTTCACAGTCCAACTCTCACATCCATACATGATCACAGGAAAAACCATAGCCTTGACTAGATGAACCTTTGTTGGCAAAGTAATGTCTCTGCTTTTCAATATGCTATCCAGGTTGGTCATAACTTTCCTTCCAAGGAGTAAGCGTCTTTTAATTTCATGGCTGCAGTCACCATCTGCAGTGATTTTGGAGCCCAGAAAAATAAAGTCTGACACTGTTTCCCCATCTATT
>NW_011494928.1:2871019-2872228 GCF_000754665.1 Bison bison bison
CAACTGGAATTCCATCACCTCCACTAGCTTTGTTCATAGTGATGCTTTCTAAGGCCCACTTGACATCACGTTCCAGGATGTCTGGCTCTAGGTCAGTGATCACACCATTGTGATTATCTCGGTTGTGAAGATCTTTTTTGTACAGTTTTTCTGTGTATTCTTGCCACCTCTTCTTAATATCTTCTGCTTCTGTTAGGTCCATACCATTTCTGTCCTTTATCGAGCCCATCTTTGCATGAAATGTTCCCTTGGTATCTCTAATTTTCTTGAAGAGATCTCTAGTATTTCCCATTCTGTTGTTTTCCTCTATTTCTTTGCATTGATCACTGAGGAAGGCTTTCTTATCTCTTCTTGCTATTCTTTGGAACTCTGCATTCAGATGTTTATATCTTTCCTTTTCTCCTTTGCTTTTCGCTTCTCTTCTTTTCACAGCTATTTGTAAGACCTCCCCAGACAGCCATTTTTCTTTTTTGCATTTCTTTTCCATGGGGATGGTCTTGATCCCTGTCTCCTGTACAATGTCACGAACCTCATTCCATAGTTCATCAGGCACTCTATCTATCAGATCTAGGCCCTTAAATCTATTTCTCACTTCCACTGTATAATCATAAGGGATTTGATTTAGGTCATACCTGAATGGTCTAGTGGTTTTCCCTACTTTCTTCATTTTAAGTCTGAATTTGGCAATAAGGAGTTCATGGTCTGAGCCACAGTCAGCTCCTGGTCTTGTTTTTGCTGACTGTATAGAGCTTCTCCATCTTTGGCTGCAAAGAATATAATCAGTATGATTTCAGTGTTGACCATCTGGTGATGTCCATGTGTAGCATCTTCTCTTGTGTTGTTGGAAGAGGGTGTTTGTTATGACCAGTGCATTTTCTTGGCAAAACTCTATTAGTCTTTGCCCTGCTTCATTCCGTATTCCAAGGCCAAATTTGCCTGTTACTCCAGGTGTTTCTTGACTTCCTACTTTTGCATTCCAGTCCCCTATAACAAAAAGGACATCTTTTTTGGGTGTTAGTTCTCAAAGGTCTTGTAGGTCTTCATAAAACCGTTCAACTTCAGCATTACTGGTTGGGGCATAGACTTGGATTACTGTGCTATTGAATGGTTTGCCTTGGAAATGAACAGAGATCATTCTGTCGTTTTTGAGATTGCATCCAAGTTCTGCATTTCGGACTCTTTTGTTGACCATGATGGCTACTCCATTTC
>NW_011494928.1:2872328-2879512 GCF_000754665.1 Bison bison bison
ATTCCTGCCCACAGTAGTAGAGATAATGGTCATCTGAGTTAAATTCACCCATTCCAGTCCATTTTAGTTTGCTGATTCCTAGAATGTCAACATTCACTCTTAACATCTCTTGTTTGACCACTTCCAATTTGCCTTGATTCATGGACCTGACGTTCCAGGTTCCTATGCAATATTGCTCTTTACAGCATCAGACCTTGCTCCTATCCCCAGTCACATCCACAGCTGGGTATTCTTTTTGCTTTGGCTCCATCCCTTCATTCTTTCTGGCCATTTTCATTTGTTTACCTCCCCCCCATGAATGAGCAAGGCAGTCCCTTATTCACAGATAAGAAAAATGAGTCTCTGACACCTTCTGGCCATTGGACATAATCCCCTTATAACTCAAGGAATATGTGCTTCTTGAGCCGGAGGGTAACGAAGGTCCATTTTCTGTTGGATAATCCAGTAAATATGAACAAGAAACTATCATAATTAGCACTGTCATCTAATATGGCAAATATGCCAGACTCCTGTTGTTTACCAATTCCTGCTAGTCATCTCCCCCTTTTTCCATATGAGAAAATCAGCTTCCGGGAGGTTAAATAATTCCTCCAGTGAGAGTAAGTGGGGATGGGAGTGGGGAATCCAGAATTTGAATTCAGATCTTCCTGACTCTGGGATACATTCTCTAACCTCTACGTAACACAGCTATGCCATGAGGGTGAAAAAATTGGAGGAGATATAGTCCCCACCCTTAGAATGGGAGGGTGAAAACTACTGAAAGGATTGCAGTAGCTGCTTCTCCCAGCAGTAACCCTGCTTATTAAGGTCATTACTTCAAATTAAAATGTGTGGGAGTTTTCCTCATTTAAATATGTGTTAGCCTTAGCTTGTCTAGTTATGGCCATTGTATATGAATACCATGAGGAAGTGGTTAAGTACTGTTTAAATATGACTCTGGATAACGAGACTGGGATGTAAAATAAAGCGCTAGAGGTGGTAATTGCTAAGAAAACTTAATTATGGCAAGAAAGAGGCCCTTATTATGAGTATGACTTCTGCTTCTCACCTTAGGTAGAGGCAGCCTTAGCCGCTAGAGAAGCTGCCTGTCTGGAAAGAGAACGAATGAAATGTACTCACCTTGATCTCAGTGACTCTTTTCCAGGTGAAAGTGTTAGTTGTTCAGCCGTGTCCAACTGCGACCCCATGGACTGTAGCCCCCCAAGCTCCTCTGTCCATGGGATTCTCCAGGTGAGAATACCAGAGAGGGTAGCCGTTCCCTTCTCCAGGGGATCTTCCCTACCCAGGGGTTGAACCCGGGTCTCCCGCACTGCAGGCGGGTTCTTTACCATCTGAGTCACCAGGGAAATGCCCTTGAGAACTTCCCTGCAAACGGCACAGTGATCAACTACCAACTGCGGAGCTCAGGACTAGGTTGCCCACCAGAAAGGACTAGGATGGATGGGAAAGAGAACTCAGGGAGCCCATTGTGAGGGTGCCACCCAGCTAGCTGCTTTCACCTTTTTTATCTGCTTAAATAACTGTACCATGAGTGTTGGGCTTCCCTGATAACTCAGTTGGTAAAGAATCCGCCTGCAGTGCAGGAAACCCCAGTTCAATTCCTGGGTAGGGAAGATCAACTGGAGAAGGGATAGGCTACCCACTCCAGTATTCTTGGGCTTCCCCTGTGGCTCTGCTGGTAAAGAATCTGCCTGCAATGCAGGAGACCTGGGTTGGGATGATCCCCTGGAGAAGGGAAAGGCTACCTACTCCAGTATTCTGGCCTGGAGAATTCCATGGACTGTATGGACCATGGGGTCGCAAAGAGTCTGACAAGACTAAGCGACTTTCACTTTCACTTTCATGAGTGTTAGCTCTTCTCTGTAGTTGTGGACACTAAACTCACACTTCTTTTGGTTACAGATTCCCAAGTGTTTCCTTCTCCAGCATGTTACAGTATCCTTAACTTTCTTTGTCCTCTTTGTGACCTAAAAGTTTTAGATAAGCACATTGTGAGTAGGTAAGGCACCTTAGTGGGTAATTCAATTTAAGACTTAGGTGAAGTTCACAAGTATATACTAACTGGTCCTTCCCAGGTGGTGCTACTGGTAAAGAACCTGTCTGTGAATGCAGGAGATATAGAGACGGGGGTTCAATCCCTGGGTGGGGAAGATCCCCTGGAGGAGGAAATGGCAACCCACTCCAGTATTCTTTCCTGGAGAATCCCATGGACAGAGGAGCCTGGTGGGTTACAGTCCATAGTGTCGTACAGAATCGGACACGACAGAAGTGACTTAGCACACACACACATACACTAACTGATGAGGGTTGAGGTCATAGAATCACATTGATGCATCTTGGCTCAGTCTCAGTCTGCCTGGTCTTCTGGAGGAATCCTGGGGAGACATTTCTGGGGGCCGCTTGCTCCTGCCCCTCTTCCCATAAGGGTGAATAATGCCAGAGATTTCCAGCTGCTTGAGGGGTTCTGACACTGTTGCAGAAATAAACAAAGACTCGATTTCTTCAGTGTTGTGTCTGATGGGTAGCTGTGTTTTAACTGACAGCGTTAATCAGACTTTGGGATGCTTTCAGCAGGCATTAAATAAACAAATTCCTGAATATCTCAGTCTTGGCTGGAGACGATGTCACAGATATTACCATGATTGTGGAGCTGCTGACCAGAGTGTTTCGTTTTTTCCTGATTAAATCTAAAACTCCCCATTTTTCTTCAAAGGGGGTATTTCTGTATCTGAGGCCCTGGACTATGAATTATGCAGAAAGTTTTACCTCGTGGTGGAAGCGAAAGATGGCGGGACACCTGCCCTCAGCGCTGTGACCACTGTCGGCATCAACCTCACGGATGTGAATGACAACCCTCCCGAGTTCAGCCAGGATGTGTACAGTGCTGTCATAAGTGAAGACGCCTTGGTCGGGGACTCAGTCATTTTGGTAGGTGCCAGAAGGAGGTCTAGGTATTTCGGATGAATGATCTTCAAGAGAGTGAAAAAGTGAGCAAAGTCCATCTTGGATTATCTTCACACTTTCTCCTTTCAGGCTCCCTTTGGTCCCCAAGAACTCTACTCAGACACCAGTCTTTCAGCTGCTCCTCCCCCATTCTGTCTGTTAGAGAGGGTCTGATAAGTTCATTTACAGCAAGGGGTAGGCGATCTTTAACCACTTTCCTCCCAGGAGTGGACGTTTTTCAAGGAAACAAAACAGACTGTGGAATTAATTCCTAATAGCTGCTATAAGTTTGTAACTTAGATGACAAGTCTGAAGACAGAAAAAAATTATTTCCACCTCCCCCACACCAAACACGCACGCACACACACATACACACACACGGTAAGGCAGCTACAAATAGGATCAAGCTTAAGATCGATTGGCCACTCTTAGAGGAGCTCTTTCTGGAAGGAACTTTTTTCTAATAGCAGTAAGAACATGTGTTAGGAGAACACAGGTTCTCTTAGATATAAAAGTTACATCGGGAAACAGGGAGCCCCGTCCTCAGGACCCTCACCACCCCTAAGCTGCAGGGGTGCCTTCCTGACTCCTGCAGCACCAAGCTGGAGATGTTCCTTCTTTACACCTCCCTGGTAGACCCTGCAGGCCCTCTCTCCTGGGGCCTGGAACTATATGAGACTATTTCTGTACATACAAACGCCAAATCAGCAACTCAGAGCAGGAGACAGTGGGTCTGCATGTTAGCCGTGTGGAAAAGGAAGTTCTCTTGGACTTCCTTAACATGGAAGTGCATAGGTTTACAAAACATCCAACTCAGTGGCAGAGATCATTGTTTTGCAGAATTGGGAAAGAATTACTGAAGTATCCCTATCAGTTAGTTTGGGGTCTGTCTTAACTGGCTCAAGGCCTGAGGGAAATCAGGCCTAACAAGCATCAGGCTGCATTCAGATGAAAATGAAGAGAAATAAAATAACAGTTCCAGTAATGGTGCTTTCCTTCTTAGGCTAACCCAAAATCTCTCCCCCTGGGGCCTGATTGCTGGCACTGGTGAGCAATGCACCCAAGAAACCTGTCAGAGCAGTGCCCATTTGTAAAGACCTGGACCCTAAGAATAAACCTTTTCTGGGTCGCCCCTGTCATATCTTTGTTTTGTTTGTGTCCTGTGAAGCTAATAGCAGAAGATGCAGACAGCCAGCCCAATGGACAGATTCGTTTTTCCATTGTGAATGGAGACCGGGATAATGAATTTGCTGTGGATCCTGTCTTGGGACTTGTGAAAGTTAAGAAGAAATTGGACCGGGAACGGGTAAGCTAGTTCAGGCCTGCTCCCTTCCCATCCACGATCCCCACCCCCTTCACTGAAATCAGGCATGGATTCTGTGAGTATAAGTAGGGAGGTTCTCCATTCTAAATGGGCTTCCCAGGTGGCTCAGTGGTAAAGAATCTACCTGTCAATGCAGGAGCTGCAGAGACACGATTTTGATACCTGGATTGGGACGATCCCCTGGAGAAGGAAAAGGCAGCCCACTCCAGTATTCTTGCCTGGGAAATCCCATGGACAGAGGAGCCTGGCGGGCTACACAAGACACAGGACTGCTACAGTCCATGGGGTGGCAAAAAGTTAAACAGAGCTGAGCAACTGAGCGTGCGAGCACTCTCCAGTCTAAATAATGGGAGTAAATAGAAATGGGCTGAAATGCAGCAGGGAATATTTGCATTAAAACCTTTGAAAGAACTTGCTGCCAATAGATACTGATGGTTTCTTATTTAGGGAAGTTTTAAAGAAAAAGCAAAAGTGTATATTTCTGAATGGTTTGAATTTCTGTCCTTCCAAAGCAAGAAGGCAGAAAAGTACATTCAGCATTGGGATTCTGTGGTCCTGATTTCATGAGCAGCATTGGCCCTAAGTGAGCAGACACAAAAGGACTACCTGAAGGTATCTAGGTTAGAAAGAATGATTCAGAAGATTCCTCTGTCAAGGTGAAACCAAGTTTCTAAACATTGTCTTTTTTGACCAAAAATGTGTCTTCAAAGTGAAGTTAAAATACGGAAAAAGATGCCATAGACGTGATGCTTAGAAAGATCTCACTGTGTGATAGATCCCCATAAGGTACTCCCGAAGTATCAAAACTGATACATGAGACAGATCAGTGGTGACAACTGTTGTGATTTAAACAAAGGCCAAGGGCCGTGCTTCTAAACAGGAGCGATGTACCTCTAGGGGACATCTGGCAATATTTGGGAGACATTTTTGTTTCTGACAAATGGTCAGAGGCAATATTGACTTCTAGTGGGTAGAGACTAGGGGTGCTGCTAAACATCCTACAATGCACAGATCATCCCCTGGCAACAAAGAATGATCCGGCTCCAAATGCCAGCTGGTGCCCAGGTTGAGAAACCTGGTCCAAAGACTCAAAGCGAAGACAGCTCATCTTTAGCAGAGCATAGCAAGCCCACAGCACCTCTGTGTAGGCCCAGAAGGAAGCAGGCACCATGATCTTTACTGTGGGCCCTTTGTGCTTTGGTAGGTGTCTGGATACTCCCTGCTCGTCCAGGCAGTAGACAGCGGCATGCCTGCGATGTCCTCAACTGCCACTGTCAACATCGATATTTCTGATGTGAATGACAACAGCCCAGTCTTTACACCTGCTAACGCTACCGCTGTGATTCAGGTAAGCAAATCTGGCCTGCCAGGCACCTGTGCTGATTCACTCAGCCTCCATCCTCTGCTGTGGTTTCCTTATCAACTCATCACATCATTTGTTTTTCTTGTTTGGTCCCTAAGTCGTGTCCGACTCTTTGCGACCCCATGGAGGGCAGTGTGCCAGGCTTTCCTGTCCTTCACCATCTCCCAGAGATTCTCAAACTCATATCCATTGAGTTGATGACGCCCCATCTCATCCTCTGTCGTCCCCTTCTCCTCCTGCCTTCAATCTTTCCCAGCATCAGAGTCTTTCCCAGAGAGTCGGCTCTTCACACCTGATGGCTAAATTATTGGAGTTTCAGCTTCAGCATCAGTCCTTCCAAGGAATATGCAGGGTTGATATCCTTTAGTATTGACTGGTTTGATCTCCTTTCTGTCCAAGGAACTCTCAAGAGTTTCCTTCAGAGCCATAATTTGAAAGCATCAGTTCTCCAGCGCTCAACCTTCTTTATAGTCCAACTCTCAGATCCACACATGACTACTGGAAAAACCATAGCTTTATGCAAACCTTTATCAGCAGAGTGATTTTAGAGCCCAAGAAAATCAAGTCTCTCACTGTTTCCATTATTTCCCCATCTATTTGCCATGAAGTAATGGGACCAGATGCCATGATCTTAGGTTTCTTAATGTTGAGGTTTTTTTTTTTTAATTAATTAATTAATTTTAATTGGAGGCTAATTACTTTACAATATTGCTGTGGTTTTTGCCATACATTGACATGAATCAGCCATGGGTGTACATGCGTCCCCATCCTGAACCCCTCCTCCCACCTCCCTCCCCATCCCATCCCTCAGGGTCATCCCAGAGCACCAGCCCTGAGCACCCTGTCTCATGCATAGAACCTGGACTGGTGATCTGTTTCACATTTGATAATATACATGTTTCAATGCTACTCTCTCAAAGCATCCCACCCTTGCCTTCTCCCACAGAGTCCAAAAGTCTGTCCTTTACATCTGTGTCTCTTTTGCTGTCTTGCATACAGGGTCATTGTTACCATCTTTCTAAATTCCATATATATGCGTTAATATACTGTTTTGGTAGTTTTCTTTCTGACTTACTTCGCTTTGTATAATAGGCTCCAGTTTCATCCACCTCATTAGAACTGATTCAAATGCATTCTTTTTAATAGCTGAGTAATAATCCATTGTGTACATGTGAAAGGTTGTTGTTGAATCACACGAATACACCGGGATTCTTGGCCTCCGGAGGAGAAGAATTCAATCCGGGGCCAGAGACTAGGCTTGATCGCTCAGAGCTTTTGTGTAGTAAAGTTTTATTAAAGTATAAAGGAGATAGAGAAAGCTTCTGACATAGGCATCAGAAGGGGGCAGAAAGAGTACCCGCTTGCTAGTGTTAATAATGAGGTTATATAATCCAAAGAATGTCTGGAGGTTGTAAAGACCTCCTCCGACCTACTCCCATAATTTACATTTTAAGATAACACTGTCCTCAGGCAAGATACATCCTTGTAAAGACCAGGTATACTCCCATAATTAACATTTTAAAATAACAGAAGGTTGAATCCAAAGACTGTCCT
>NW_011494928.1:2879612-2882756 GCF_000754665.1 Bison bison bison
GAATCCAAAGACTGTCCTTAGGCAGGATACATTATTGGTATATAATCCTAAGGAATGTGGAGAAAGAAAAAAAGTTTGTCCTTTTTTCCTCCTTGAGAATTCCAGACCCCTCTCTCCTTGGGGACCCCTAGACTCCCTATCAACCTGCCTAGGAAATGACTCTCTCACATGTACCACAGCTTTCTTATCCATTTGTCTGCCAATGGACTTCTAAGGTTGCTTCCATGTCCTGGCTATTGCAAACAGTGCTGTGATGAACACTGGGGTCCACGTGTCTCTTTCGATTCTGATTTCTTCAGTGTGTATGCCCAGCAGTGGGATTGCTGGGTTGTATGGGAGGTCTGTTTCCAGTTTTTTATGGCATCTCTACACTGTTCTCCATAGTGGCTGTACTAGTTTGCATTCCCACCAACAGTGAAGTGGGTTCCCTTTTCTCCACACCCTCTCCAGCATTTATTGTTTGTAGACTTTTTGACAGCAGCCATTCTGACCAGCGTAAGATGGTACCTCATTGTGGTTTTGACTTGCATTTTTCTGATAATGAATGATGTTGAGCATCTTTTAATGTGTTTGTTAGCCATCTGTATGTCTGCTTTGGAGAAATGTCTGTTTAGTTCTTTGGCCCATTTTTTGATTGGGTTGTTTATTTTTCTGGAATTGAGCTGCATAAGCTGCTATTATTTTCTCCCATTCTGAAAGCTGTCTTTTCACCTTGCTTATAGTTTCCTTCATTGTGCAAAAGCTTTTCAGTTTAATTAGGTCCCATTTGTTTATTTTTGCTTTTATTTCCATTACTCTGGGAGGTGGGGCATAGACAATCCTGCTGTGATTTATGTCAGAGAGTGTTTTGCCTATGTTTTCCTCTAGGAGTTTTATAGTTTCTGGACTTACATTTAGGTCTTTAAACCATTTTGAGTTTATCTTTGTGTATGGTGTTAGAAAGTGTTCTAGTTTCATTCTTTTACATGCGGCTGTCCAGTTTTCCCAGCACCATGTATTGAATAGGCTGTCTGTGCCCCACTGTATATTCTTGCCTCCTTTATCAAAAATAAGGTGTCTGTAGGTGCATGGGTTTATTTCTGGGTTTTCTATTTTGTTCCATTGGTCTGTGTTTCTGTCTTCATGCCAGTACCATACTGTCTTAATGACTGTAGCTCTGTAGTATAGTCTGAAGTCAGGTAGGTTGATTCCTCCAGTTCCATTCTTCTTTCTCAAGATTGCTTTGGCTATTCAAAGTTTTTTTGTATTTCCATACAAGTTGTGAAATTATTTGTTCTAGTTCTGTGAAAAATACCATTGGTAGCTTGATAGGGATTGCATTGAATTTCTAGATTGCTTTGGGTAGTATACTCATTTTCACTATATTGATTCTTCCAATCCATGAACATGGTATATTTCTCCATCTATTTGTGTCATCTTTCATTTCTTTCATCAGTGTTTTATAGTTTTCTATATATAGGTCTTTTGTTTCTTTAGGTAGATTTATTCCTAAGTATTTTATTCTTTTTGTTGCAATGGTGAATGAAATTGTTTCCTTAATTTCTCTTTCTGTTTTCTCATTGCTAGTGTATAGGAATGCAATGGATTTCTGTGTGTTAATTTTATATCCTGAAACTTTACTATATTCATTGATTAGCTCTAGTAATTTTCTGATGGTGTCTTTAGGGTTTTCTGTGTGGAGGATCATGTCATCTGCAAACAGTGAGAGTTTTATTTCTTCTTTTCCAATCTGGATTCCTTGTATTTCTTTTTTTTTCTCTGATTGCTGTAGCTAAAACTTCTAAAACTATGTTGAATACTAGTGGTGAGAGTGGGCACCCTTGTCTTGTTCCTGACTTTAGGGGAAATGCTTTCAGTTTTTCCCCATTGAGGATAATGTTTGCTGTGGGTTTATCATATATGGCTTTTATTATGTTGAGGTATGTTCCTTCTATGGCTGGAATGTTGAGTTTTAAGCCAGCTTTTTCACTGTCCTCTTTCAGCTTCATCAAAAGGCTCTTTAGTTCCTCTTCAATTTCTGCCATTAGGGTGGTGTCATGTGCATATCTGAGGTTGTTGGTATTTCTCCCAGCTGGTATGAAAAGAGCCTGATTCTTTCACTGCAACTGATTAATAAACATTGATAAGAAAAAATTTGCCAGTGGGGTTCTCTCAAGTGTCAAGTGCTTTCTGTACATCTGTCCCCATTGTGGCCCAGCCCCTGGTTTAGAGTGAAGGAGGTTAGGATCTGGGAGGTTCAGTAGCCCACCCAAGGTCAGGCAGCTGTAAAGTGCTGGAGTCAGCATTTGAATTCAGGTCTGTCTTCAGAAGAGAGTATTCTCTGCCACAATGACAGGCTGCCTTTAAGCACTTTGTGCTGTTCTAGCAGGGGCTATTGATAGGAGCCATCTCGTTTGTCAAAGAGGGATTGGCCATCAGGCTAGAACTGCTCCTCATTAAAATCAGTCTTCCATAAGCAGTTTGTTTAGCACTTTAAGCCCACCTGCTCTCTAAAATTAGACTGCAGGAGACAGTGACTTCCTGCTGGTATTCTGCTCTCAGAGAGAACAACTTTTCATCCTACCTTTTTTATTTTTATTCAAAAGATATCTCATGAACACAAGTCCTAAGCACTGAGCTACTTCCATTTCCTAGCATTTCAAAAGCTGGAAGCCCGACTTCAGGAGGATCAGGAAACCCAATCCAGGAATACTGTCAGCGTGGAGGATTTATAGGAGACAGGGATGGACAGATGTGTACTGGGATGGCTACAGATATTCTAGGAAATCAGCCTCAGAATCACCCCTACGGGTTCCCAGGACTTTGTGGGTAGAAGGGGAGATGAGAGTGAGCCAGGTCTCGAGAGACCCCCTTTGGAGCAACATTCAAGACTTTGAGTCTGGCCATCCATAGCCACCCCTCTCGCCCCCCCAGACCCGCCCCACTCGGGCCCCCCAGGATCAGGCTGAGCATCTCTGCTCCCTTGTCAGCGCTTCCTCAGGGGAACCGGATTCCTTCTCTGGGGGTGTTTGTTTTCCCTCTCCTCTCTGATGCCTTTTCCAGCAGCTGTGTGTGCCTGCCCCTCCGCGACTCTACAGAGCTTGCTCAGGCTCTGATGCCCTCCCCTCACCCTCGTCCACTGCCATCCCTCTGCTGGCCTTTATG
>NW_011494928.1:2882856-2895155 GCF_000754665.1 Bison bison bison
CTCCCCTCGCCCCGGCCCCCTATCCCCTCTATGGTTTGCCTCCCCCCCAACCCCTGTCCCCTCGGGGCCACTGTCTCCCCCTCCCCCGCTCCACACTAGCCCCATGGAAAATGGGCTCTGCCACAGCAACCTGTGCTTTTATGACACGATCCATCAGCCTGATGGCCTGTCCTCACCCATACTCCAGGAAGTCAGCCAGGGAGGAACAGAGACTCAGCCCTTGAGTGGTGACCATGGCTCCTGTCTGCAACGTGGCCGTCTGCACTGTATTTCACCCTCCTTCCTCACGTGCGACCCCTCGGGCACACATCCTCTCTCCCTCTCTCTTCTGCAGAGGAAATGGCTTTTAGAGAGAGAGCAAACAAATCCATAAATCTATTTGGTGTGGTGCTGAGGCTGCTGTCAGTGTGCCCCGGTAAATCTGTGCATGGCTGGGCGTTTCCACGACTGATCCCAGAGAGAGCCGGTGTCTGGTTCCCAGTGACCCAAAGGCCACTTGAGAGGAGAAGCAAATGAGAGGTCTCTGAGGTTTTCCTCGCCTCATTCTCTTGCAAAAAAAATAATGCTCCTCCCATTGTTCACCCAAAAATAATTTTCTTTTTCCAACACATGGTTCTTATAAGACAAATTCGGCACCTAAAACGTGAGTGCACCCTCCCTGTGCATGACTCCTATCATGCAGGGTGTCACTGTCTCCATCTCTGTGACCCAGACTTGGTTAATCCAAAGTCAATCTCATCAGAAGGCCTGAACTAATGAAGCTGATTCCAGGCCTGCACTCTGGTAATGCTGAAGTCCAGACAGGGCAGAGCAAGGAAACTGGCGCCCAAGCCACTGAGGAATTTAATTTAGTGTTTTCAGAGGACAACCTTGGACCTGAGAAGGAGTGACTAAGAGTCTCTGTGTTTCCATCTGAGATATAAGGCAAAGTTTCAGCAATATAACATTGGCATAAGGACATCTGGGCTTCCTAAACTTCTGATGAAGTTGTAGATGTCTTTTCTCTTCATTCTCTGATTGAGGAATATCCCATCCCCTTTTTCTTCCCTCAAGAAACAGAGGAACTGTGTTCTGATGGGTGGGATTTAAAGCCCTATTTTCCACCCAACACATGCCTTTGTATTTCTACCAGGAAGTTGCCAGTATGTTTCCCTAAAAGTCCAGTATGGTGACACCATGTCACTGTGTTGGACCTCAGCATAATCGTGTTGTGACAAGTGTGAGGAAAGATTTTCCATCCCAAAAGATTGATGTTTTCTTGCCTCTAGTGGATTTCTGATGCCGTCATGAAGGCTGATGAGTACCGTGGATTTCCAGAGCCATCTGGGTGAACTCAGGGCAATTCCGGCCTTTCAAGGACAGATGGAGCCAGGCAGCGTCCTTGGAACCTGCAAAGCAGTTCAAGGCCAAGTCCTTGTGTTCTCACCTGCAGCTCATTGTCTCACGGGGCAGTCTGGGGAGGCAGCCAATGATGGGATGATGCTTACAGACACCAGCATTTTTCAGAAGACGAGATAATATCACAGGGAATCCCTTCCATTAAAAGCTCTGCTTTCTAGCCCAGCACTCTCAGCCGGTAATGATGGGTTTTTTTTAAATGTGCGAAGAGGTGTAATTTTATCTTCCCTTTTAATATACTCTCTTATGCAGGAAAATAAGCCAGTAGGCACCAGCGTTCTGCAGCTCATGGTGACAGACAAAGACTCCTTTCACAATGGGCCTCCCTTCTCCTTCTCTATTTTGTCGGGAAATGAAGAGGAGGCGTTCGTGTTGGACTCCGACGGGATCCTGAGGTCAGCCGTGGTCTTCCAGCACACGGAGTCTCCAGAGTACGTGCTGTGTGTCCAGGTATGGCCTCATCCTCTACCTGTTGCAGGCCAGCTTTCTCCTCTACTACGGGCTCTGCCCCTTGGTTGTTTTGTTTTGTTTTGTTTTGTTTTCTGTTGAGCAAGTCAACATAATTCATTACCGTGTAGGAGTGTTCCCCTTTTAATCTCAAATTCAATTTCACACCAGTAAAAGAGGCCTCTGTGTGTGAAATTGAACAGGAAGGAAAGGAAGCATCATTGTTGAAAAGGGACTTTCCTGCAGGGTGTGCTGGGCCGATGGTCTCTGGCTTAAATCTGTATTCTGAACACTTCTCAGGCTCCATATGAAGCCCAAGGACAACTCACTGGTCAAGGTTTACTGCTTGGGGGTGGTTGTCATTTAGTTGCTAAGTCATGTCCCACTCATTGCAACCCTATGGACTGTATAGCCTGCCAGGCTCCTCTATCCATGGGATTTTCCAGGCAAGCATACAGGAGTGGGTTGCCATTTCCTTCTCCATTACTTCTTGGTACTGAGAAGTATTTCCCGGATCACCCCACTTGGGAAACGACCAATCCTTGTCCTGGTGTAATGAAGCTATTAATTTTTCATATTAATATTGATATTTTCATATTAATATTTCATGACCTCTGCTTTTTAAGAGACCTCTGCTTGAGCTTCCCAGATGGCACTAGTGGTAAAGAACCCACCTGCCAATGCAGGAGACATAAGAGACACAAGTTGATCCCTGGGTTGGGAAGATCCCCTGGAGGAAGGCATGGCAACTCACTCCAATGTTCTTGCCTGGAGAATCCCATGGACAGAGGAGCCTGGAGGGCTATAGTCCATAGGATAACAAAGTTGGACGTGACTAAAGAGACTTAGCACACCACACTTCTTGGTAAGTTTCCCCAGAGAGGGGAAACAGGAACAGGGACTCGGGTGGCAGTGGCCTCCCAACATTTCAGCTTCCTCAAGGTCGTGATGTCGAATGAAGGGAGACCAAGAGGCGGAAGTGGCAGTTACAGGAAGGGCATGAACAGAAGCAGGAAACGAGAGAGTGCTAAAAAACCCCCTGGTTGCAAATTTTGCCAGTCCCAAGACGTGGGTCCCATCAGTGAGACTGAGTGACTGTTTTTTAAGCACAGTTGGCACAGACAGCAACCTATTATTAATAGTGGCAATGATGAGAGTAGTCTTTTGTGTACCTTATCTCTTTGGATAAGTTATGGCTTACCCTACCCCACGAAACCTTTCAAATTAATGACTTTTGGCTTGAAGCACATTGATAAACTCTTCAATTGTCACCCACTCCTTCAACAATATTATGTAAATGACTTTATATCACAGTTAGAGGTCCTCAAGGTCAAGGAGAGAGTTTTAGTACCTTCTCACAGAAGCTACTGGGGCTTCCCAGCTGGCACTAGTGGTAAATAACCTGCCTGCCAATGCAGGAGATGCAAGAGACTTGTGTTCGATCCCTGCATAGGGAAGATCCCCTGGAGGAGGAAATGACAATCCACTCCAATATTCTTGCCTGGAAAATCCCGTGGACAGAGGAGCCTAGAGAGCTATAGTCCATGGGGTCGCAGAGTTAAACACGACTGACTGATTTGAGTACACACAGAAGCCAGTACAGTTCTTTGCCTACCTTCTCTGGCTGTTAGCATATTTCACATCTCAGACTTTGTAAACACCATGGAGAGCTTTCTGCTACTTGTCCCTTATATTAAATTTACCACCGAGGCCCACATTCTGTTTCCAGAATGTCTCAGCGTGCATCAGGTATATACCCTTTGCAATCTCCCCCCTTTATTCTAAATTGTCCCATACTGAGACTATTGCAAAACCTCCTGGATGTTCCTCTGGCTTCAGCTTTATTCTTTCTGATCTATGTCTGTACCCTTTCCAGGCTAATCATTCCACTTTGATTATCTCATTCCACTAAACCAGAGGTCAACAGACTATAACCCCTGAACCACATCCTGTCTTCCACCTGTTTTTATAAATAAAGTTTTATGGGAACTCAGCCTCTCCAGTTCATTTACATATGCTCTGAGCTGCCTTCTTGCTGGAAGTTGAGTAGTTGATACAGATCATATAACCCCAAAACTTAAAGTATTTCTTGTCTCGCCCTTTACAGAAAATGGGTGCTAACCCCTAAACTAAAAACATCTGAGCTCCCTATTGCCAGAAACCTTGTGAATTCTGACTTGTTCAGACACTGAATTTTAGGCTTTTTAGGCAGACATGACTGTCCAGTTCTTCTTAGCCCACAGGACCATGGGTCTGTTACCTTACACCCAGTGGCTTCTTGCCTTTCTGGCCTCTGATCGTTGAGTGGGCAACCTCTGACCTCTGGGGTCTGAACTCATCATTGTCCTTCAGGGCTCTACACGGTTTGAGTTCAATTTCAGTCCTATTTACTAAATCAGTCTCCCTGTAAGTGAATTTTCCATTCTAGCATCTCTGGTTCATATCAGTTCAGTTCAGTTCAGTCGCTCAGTCATGTCCAACTCTTTGCGACCCCATGAATCGCAGCATGCCAGGCCTCCCTGTCCATCAGCAACTCCCAGAGTTCACCCAGACTCACGTCCATCGAGTGAGTCAGTGATGCCATCCAGCCATCTCATCCTCTGTCGTCCCTTCTCCTCCTGCCCCCAATCCCTCCCAGCATCAGAGTCTTTTCCAATGAGTCAACTCTTGGCATGAGGTGGCCAAAGTATTGGAGTTTCAGCTTTAGCATCATTCCCTCCAAAGAAATCCCAGGGCTGATCTCCTTCAGAATGGACTGGTTGGATAGTCCATTTTAAAAAGCATGTGGTTATGGAAATAATAAAGATAACAACAATCACATTAACTCTCATGCATCAGGTACTTCTGTGGGTCAGGTCTGTGCCAAGTATGTTGCAATCACGTGAGTCTTAATCCCCACAGTACAAGAATCCTGTGAAGTAGATAGGACTATTTCACTCAAATAAGATACAAAAATTGAAGCTTGAAGAAGTTAAGTGACTTATTCCAGGCCAGACACATAGTTAGAGGAAGAGCAAAGATTTGAACTCGGGTCCATGAGATGACCAAGCTCCTGCTTTCACACTGCCTTCCACATACAAGGACATATCTCCTGAGGTATCTCCTGGCCGCCCCCATCCTGAGATGCCCACCCTGGGGCCCCAGCTGCTGCGAATCTGCCCTTTGCAGAAGTCCTCCGGCATTGACCACCTTCACGTTGTATGCAGCAGGTCCTCAGTTACGATCTGTCAGGGTGTTGGTTCTGTCAGTCCTTACAGAAAGAAGGAAGACAAAATGGCTTTTTTCAGGCTTTTCTCATTGTACCACCCTTTATTCTAAGCCTCCATATTGTGTCCTTCTCACTTGAAATAACGTTGTTTCTTAAATGTACAGAAAAGTGCTGTCTGGTCCCATGCAAAGCAAAGAAGCCAAAGACAACCAAGATTTCTCTTCTAAGTGGGAATGTCACTTTTTGAGGTTCCGCTGTGGCTTCTGTCCTAAATTAAAACACAGCCAGCCTCTTTGGGGCACTGTGGATCTCACAGCACCCTGCATCCCTCCGTTCCAGTTCACCCCCACTGGCTTTATTATGTTGACACATTTTATTCTCATAGCAGAGTGCGCTTATGGGCACCAAAAGTGATAAGTCACTCCTCTTACTTATATGTACATGCTCAGATTTTGTAGAATAATGACAAGGGATGGAGGGAGCAGCAATGTGGTTAAAGGAGCAGACACTTTCTATCTGGGTTATGTTGCTTTTTTAAAAGTTATCATGGGCTTTTGCCTTACTTCCTCATCTTCCCTCCCTGCTGGGTGATTTTAGGCGAAAGATTCTGGCAAACCTCAGCAAGTGTCTCACTCCTACGTCCGAGTGCGGGTCATTGAGGAGAGTATCCACAAGCCCACAGCCATCCCCCTGGAGATTTTCATCGTCACCATGGAGGATGACTTTCCTGGTGGGGTCATTGGGAAGATCCACGCCACAGATCAGGATATGTACGACGTCCTCACATTTGCACTGAAATCGGAGCAGAAGAGCTTGTTCAAGGTGAACAGTCACGATGGGAAGATCATCGCCCTGGGGGGCTTGGACAGCGGCAAGTACGTCCTGAACGTGTCGGTGAGCGACGGCCGCTTCCAGGTGCCCATTGACGTGGTCGTGCACGTGGAGCAGCTGGTGCAGGAGATGCTGCAGAACACCGTCACCATTCGCTTCGAGAACGTGTCCCCCGAGGACTTTGTGGGTCTCCACATGCATGGGTTCCGGCGCACCCTGCGCAACGCAGTCCTGACCCAGAAGCAGGACAGCCTGCACATCATTAGCATCCAGCCCGTGGCAGGCACCAGCGAGCTGGACATGCTGTTCGCGGTGGAGACGCACAGCAGCGAGTTCTACAAGCCGGCCTACCTCATCCAGAAGCTGTCCAACGCGAGGAGACACCTGGAGAACGCCATGCGCATCTCGGCCATCCTGGAGAAGAACTGCTCTGGGCTGGACTGTCAGGAGCAGCATTGCGAGCAGGGCTTGTCACTGGACTCGCATGCGCTCATGACGTACAGCACGGCCCGCATCAGCTTCGTGTGCCCACGTTTCTACCGGAACGTGCGCTGCACCTGCGATGGTGAGTGCGGTTTGGAGCGTCCCCTCCGCTGCCTGGGCTGTGTGAGGCGGTTTGGGTTACCGTCCCCGCATGCACGCCTTAGTTCATTCACTCACTGGACCACCCACCATGTGCCTTCTCACCGTGAGAGATGCCGGGGCTGCGGGGTGATCAAGACAGGCTCAGCCCCCCTTTGGTGGAGCATGGAGCTTATGGGCAGCCTGACATACAAGTGGGCGGGCATTGTCCCTGCAATGAGCATCCTTAGGGGACCCAGTCAAGGGGGAAGTTTTCCTGAAGGGACTATTCTCTAGGTTGAGATGAAAGATAAGCAGGAATTAGTCTTTGTCTGTCTGACTTACTTCACTTAGTATGATAGTTTCTAGGTCTATCTGTTATCTGCAGATGGCATTATTTCATTTTTTATGCCTGAGTAATGTTCCATTACACACACACACACCCCACATCTTCTTTGTCCATTCATCTGTTGATCATAGATTGCTTCTGTGTCTTAGCTACTGTAAATAGTGCTGCTGTGAACATTGTATATGTACTTTTTTCAAATTAGAGTTTTCACCTTTTCCAGATGCATGCTCAGAAGTGGAATTACTGGATCATATGGTGGCTGTTTTTAGTTTTAGATTTTTAGATTCTTCAGATTCTGTTTTTAGATTCTCTGCAGAATCTCCATACTGTTCTCCACTGTGGCTGTATCATATGTCATGTGATATCACTTATATGTGGAATATAAAAAAATGATAGAAGTGAACTTACAAAACAGAAATAGACTCACAGACATAGAAAACAAACTTATGGTTACAAAAGGGGAAAGGCAGGGGAGATAAATCAGGAGTTTGGGATTAACAGATACACACTGCTGCATATAAAACAGATAAACAACAAAAGATCTACTGTGTAGCACAGGGAACTGTATTCAATATCTTATAATAGCCTATGATGGAAAGGAACCTGGAAAAGAATATATATTATGTATATAAAACTGAATCACTTTGCTGTATACCTGAAGCTAACACATCACTGTAAATCAAGTATATTTCCATTTTTTCAAAAAAGGAAAAGTAGTAATTAGATGTGTGAAAAAGCTAGTAGAGGGACAGCATTCCAGTGGAGAATGTGTTTGTATGAGGCTTAAGGGCAAGATAGTAGCCTACACCAAGGGGGTTGAAAGAGCTTTCTGGTGATGACAAAGGAGACTTATGAGCAGTGATCACACAAGAGCCATTAGGATGAAGTCCTAGAAATCATCCCAAAGCAGTGGGAGCCATCGGCTGGTTTGAGGTGGAGAAGTCACAGAATCAGTCTGTATTTCACGGAGAGCTTGCTGACTGCTAAGGGGATGGGTTAGATGGGCCGGGCCAGAGGCAGGGAAACAAATTCAGAAGCTACCAGGGTGCGTAAGGGCAGCTGGGTTTGCTTGAGTGAAACCTGAGGGCCAGATGTTCGGGAGCACAATTGGGGGTGGGTTCGGCCCGCAGAGTGGCGGAGATGGAATGGTTCCTGTTTGTCGATGTAACTAGAGTCACTGAACTTTGACCTTCCCTGCTCAGAGGCCATAGCTGCACAGAGTCGACCATGGTGGTCAGCAAGAAGCATTGCTCGCTCCCTCTTTTTTTCTCTGACACGTGGTGCTATAAATTCACTGCCCTTGTCAAAGAAAATCACACCCGGCGTTTTCCTAGCCAGTATGAACTTGACCCAAATGGACTGTGGCCGGAAGAGAAGCCATTCATAAAACACCCCTTTAGATCATTGAGGACAGACATGGCCCTCACCCTCTCCCTTTGCAGAGAGTTTCGAGTTGCCCTTTGGAGAATGAGTTCATCAGAAAAAAGCCCCGGAAATCACAGCTCCCTCCGGGAGACCTTTCTATGACCCCCACGCAGCCTAGAAGCATGCAAGCTACTCCCTCTGTGGTCCCCAGTGAGTTCTGTTTGTGTTTCCATCAGGTGGAGATGCAGTGATGTCCAGACTGTTGAGTATGTAAGTTAGCTCCAAAGTAATTCCAAGCATGCATGCATGCTAGGGGAAATGTGTTTCTGGCAGATGCCACCAACATGCAGAATTTATGAATGCCAGCTGTCCAGACCTCACCTAGGTTCCCTTTGTAGGCAAATTGATTTATGCACCAAAGGTCTGCTAGAGCCTTCCTGCAGGGATTCACAGCACAGTTCAAAAGAGGTTCAAGACAGGACAGGGCGGACCCTGCAGGAGAAGCTAAACCAGCTAATTAATCCTTGCTCTCTGAAAGCTTGTTTCATTCAGTAAAAATCTGCGGTGGCAGCAATGTTTTGTGTTAGTCACTCAGTCTTGTCCGACTCTTTGTGACCCCCTGGACTGTAGCTCGCCAGGCTCTTCTGTCCATGGAATTCTCCAGGCAAGAGCATTACACTGGGTAGCCATGCCCTCCTCCTGAGGATCTTCCCAACCCAGGGATCAAACCCAGGTCTCCCGCATTGCAGGCAGTTTGTTTATCATCTGAGCCACCAGGGAAGTCCATCAGCAATGTCTTAGGTGCTGCAAATTCAAAGTGAATAAAAGACACAGTCCCTTCTCTCCGGAGCTGGCGGCTGCGAGCTCAGCTTTGCAAGTCCCCATTTGCCTTAATAGTATTATAAGAAATGCTGGGGAGGAAAAAGGCACAGAGTCCGTGTCACAGCCAGAGGAAAGCTTTCGGTGACATTTAGATGAGACCAGAGATCACTTGTGTTCTGGGTTTTGAAGGATGAGTATGAGTTCATCAAGCAGAGACAGGCAGAGGGCAGGCTTGGCAGATTTTCTTTACAGCAGGGATTTAGAGGGGTGATTTTGTTGGAGAGAGGGGTCTTCCTCTGCATCTTTCATGAGACACTGATGTTATATTTTATTTTTTTATTTTGGCCACACCATGCATGGTATGTGGGATCTTAGTTCCCCAACCAGGGATCAAACCAGTGAGCCCTGCAGTTGAAACACAGTCTTAACCACTGAACCGCCAGGGAAGTCCCCAGAGACACCAATGGTTTATTTTACTTTATTTTTTGATTTAAAGCAACAAGATCTTATTATCTCACAGTTCTGTAGGTCAGAAGTGCAGGTGGATACAGCTTGTCATCTGGTTCCTCTGCTCAAGCTTTCACAAAGATGAAGTCAAGCTGTCAGACACCTGGGGCTCTCCAGCCAGAGGCTCAGGGGAAGAATCTTTTTCCAAGCTCACTTCAGAGTTGGCAGAATTCAGTTCCTTCTGGTTGTAGGGTTAAGAATACTGTTAGTCTGCTATTAGTGGGGACCTCTCCCTGGTGGCTCAGCAGTAAAAGAATCCGCCTGTAATGCAGGAGATTCAGGTTTGATCCGTGGCTCGGGAAGATCCCCTGGAGAAAGAAATGGCAACCCCCTCCAGCATTCTTGCCTGAGACCCATGGACAGAGGAGCCTGGTGGGCTATGGTCCATGGGATCGCAAAGGGTCAGACATGACTGAGTTACTAAACCACCACCACTCTCAGCCTTAAGGCGCTCCTTAAAGAGACACTGATGTTTTAAATGCAGCGAGTTTCAAGGTGGTAGCCTTGCCCAGGACTCTTGTTCTCGAGTCCCCATAAACCCTTCTACTCACAGGAGACCCAGAATTCTGGAAGTTTTTGTGATTCAGTCCCAGACATCCCAGGAAGAGGCTTTCTCAGTCTAGAAGGGAGCATTTCCTGAGCGGTAACTCTGCAGACTCAGGCCCACCTCTCAGCCTCTTGCCACCTTTAAGTCACTCGTGTAACTAAGCTGTAAAATAAAATACTGAATTTTAGTGGTAAAAGGACCTCAAAACACCACCTGGTCCAGTCCCCATGTTCAGCAGCTTTATATGATTATTTCCATTTTATAAATGCAATAGCTCCCTGCCTTGCCCAGGGCATATAGCTGGTGAGAATGGCATACTGATTCAATGTAGTTTTATGTTGGGTCCTTGTTTTATTCCTTGCATCTTAAGAATAAGAGCTCTTCCATATTTTATTCTTGGGTCCTTGTTTTATTGCGTCCTAAGAACAAGAGCTCTTCCATTTTGTATACGACTTATAACCCCGATGCTATGTACACTATAAGAATATTCAGATAACCCCATTGTTCCTGACAGACTGATCACCAGTCTCACAGACCCATGGCAGGATGGCAGAGGGACTTGGACTCCAGTAGGCCTGTGACTTACTAGAAAAGCTCACTACTGAGCCCTGCACTCAAATATAACAGGAGGCTTTGAGTGGAGCCCTGAGTCAATATGCATGTAGCCTGGTGACCCTAATTCTGGTGGTTAGGAGAACAAACTCTAATAAATCTCACAGCAAGATAAAATAGAAAAAGTTTTCTGTGGGTTCAGGGGGTGAGCTCCTCATTATAATACTAATAGTTCTCTCACTTTTCCAAAAGTACCGTATCAAATGAAAATCCAGTGAAAAACTGTTAAGGAAAGCATTAAGCATTTTAGGCATTTTCTCATATACTGGAAAGGAGAGATAATTGAAGTCAGTAAATGCTCCTAGCCCACTCCCCCACACACACACCGTAGTGTTGGCTGCTGTTTAGCCTGGAAGGTTGGCAGATACAGTAAATGGACTTTCCAACCACTTGGTGGAATAATTAGGAGATAAACAGAGGTAGCGATCCTTTCTGGGCTGTGTAGAAATATTCATACAAACTTGGCGTCAGTAGTCTACCCTCCTCCCAACTTCCATATCATCTTTCTCTCATGGAGACTTTTTTTGGGTTGAATTAACATCATTAAGCATCTTGAACTAAAATGCTGGTTTGCTTTGACACAGTGAAAGCAGGCTTGAAATTTAGTGCCGAAGAGGTTTATTACATTCCAGCCCCCATGGAGCATCATGTCTGAGCAGACGTTTAAGGGTTCTGCTGTCCTGAGATGGCTCCTGGTAAACCTTGGGTGTTCAGGGGATGTTGGCACTTGGGTAAGAAAACCTGGGGAATGATAAACGCCCTTGAGCTCCGATGAGGAAATCAGAGGACAGAGTATTGGGGCAGTGGTGATGGTCCATTTGAGAAGATTTTCATTGATTTTTTAAAAATCTGATCTAGATACATATCAAAAAGGAGAGACACTTGTCCAAGAGAATGGACTTGCCCCGAGACCATTAGCATTTAAGATTGGTGTGTTTATGAGTGTTGGTGGAAGTGGGTGCCTGATTTGTCCAGTCTTGGTTCAGACATGGAACCCCGACTTGAAACTGAAGCTCCATTCAAATGCATGGAGCATCTGTCACGGGTGAGCTCAGTGCTGTGGGGTGAGGTGTCAGCGCCGGGCCCTCAGCCAGGGGCAGCCCACTGTCGGAAGGCTGTGCAGGGTGGTAGGAGAAGGCCTGAGGCTGAGGCCGCTGCCCTCGGTCTGAAAGGATGCCTAGAATCAGACAGGACATGGGGAGGAGTCAGTCCAGGCTGGGGAGCTGTAGAGCTGAGCGATGGAAGTGAGAAGCCCTGCGCAACCAGTGCAGAGGGGGAGGCAGGGACCAGCGGCACAGCTCACACTTACTGAGCTGGGCTGTTACTGTTACTGTACCTGCTGCAACCAGTGCACAGAGGGAGGCAGGGAGCAGCAGCGCAGCTCACACGTACTGAGCTGGGCTGTTACTGTTACTGTACCTGCTGCAACCAGTGCACAGGGGGAGGCAGGGAGCAGCGGCGCAGCTCACACTTACTGAGCTGGGCTGTTACTGTTACTGTACCTGCTGCAACCAGTGCACAGGGGGAGGCAGGGAGCAGCGGCGCAGCTCACACTTACTGAGCTGGGCTGTTACTGTTACTGTACCTGCTGCAACCAGTGCACAGGGGGAGGCAGGGAGCAGCGGCGCAGCTCACACGTACTGAGCTGGGCT
>NW_011494928.1:2895255-2915899 GCF_000754665.1 Bison bison bison
TGCCTAGAATCAGACAGGACATGGGGAGGAGTCAGTCCAGGCTGGGGAGCTGTAGAGCTGAGCGATGGAAGTGAGAAGCCCTGCGCAACCAGTGCAGAGGGGGAGGCAGGGACCAGCGGCACAGCTCACACTTACTGAGCTGGGCTGTTACTGTTACTGTACCTGCTGCAACCAGTGCACAGGGGGAGGCAGGGACCAGCGGCGCAGCTCACACTTACTGAGCTGGGCTGTTACTGTTACTGTACCTGCTGCAACCAGTGCACAGGGGGAGGCAGGGACCAGCGGCGCAGCTCACACTTACTGAGCTGGGCTGTTACTATTACTGTACCTGCTGCTGCTTTGTCTTTCACACGTGTGTAATTGTAGTTAACCCTCACAGTCACCCTAAAGGATAGGGATCTTTAACTTTCCTCAGAAGTTAAGGAAGCTACAACTCAGAATGGTCCGTTGACTTGCTCGGGATCCCACAGAACTAGTGCAGGTCAAGCCAGGATTCACACCTGGCCGTCCCAACCCCTGTACTCTCCTACCTCTGCACAGGTTTGAGAAAACTTGAAATTAACTGACTCCAGCTTCCCACGCACCTCGGCCATCCTATTTACTATCCTCCTGCCGCAGTAATGCAGCCGAGGTTTGAGCCCAGTCCTAGCACCTGCTACCTCTCAAGATGGACCTGAGACAGCTGGCTTCGTGGGCACCGAGTCTCCCTCCTGTGAGGTCACCCACTGCACTCTTTAAGCCACACGGAGCCTGACCTGTCTGACCCTCCCATACAAACCGCCTTCCAGACGGCTAAGGATAGTTACGAGGACGCCTTGAATCCTCTTTTTTGGGACAAACAGCAGAAGGTCCTCTGTCCCTTGGCCATCAGGAGTAGGAGCTGGAAAGCGTGTAGGCGGTGTAGTTGGAACAGAGAGCAAGCACAGAGGAAGGAGTTCTCTGTCTTACTTGGAGGGGTCCGTGAAAGGCACTGGAAGCAGTGAATTGTCCTGGGAAGGCATCTCTGAGCAGAGAAAGTAGTAAAGGAACGTTTCTTTACTACTTTTATTTTCTCATTCACTCATCAGTGAAGCAAATACTTTTCCAAGCCCTGGATGGGCTGCTGAAGTTAGAGTGGTGAGTGAGGCTGACATGGTCCCATCCTCATGGCCCATGAAGCAGCATCGTGCACTGAGCAAATGACAGGGAGCTCAGCTGGACTGGCTGGTGGAGAGACAGTCCCAAAAGGAATGTGCTGGGACAGGTCAGCGGGCCTGCGATAGGCAGCCATGGTGACGCAGCCACAGTGACGCACTTCTCACACGCACAGTAAGGTCAAACGATGAAGGCTTCCACGAGGCAGGATGATACGTGAAACTCAGCCTTAACGAGTATTTAAAAAGCATGGGGAAATCTGAGATCGGATTTACACTTAGGCCAGGACTGTTTATTCCAATTCTCTGAGGACAGAGCCCATAGTCCCACCCCTGAATAATTCAGTGTGTCTGAACCTTAACCGGATTTCCCTACAAACTGGGCAGTTTCTATTTCTCATTCATGTTAGATGTCTGTGTGCAGATCCCTTATCTTTAGCATGCATAGAGTCCTGAAGGGCGTGGAGAGGTCTGGATGTGTCCACTGCGGAGGAGATACCAACCTCTTACCATGTGGATAATCCCTTATGTTCTCCGTCCACACACAGCGGCCCCAGCAAGGATGTCCTGAATGAAATGGCCTTTAGCTAGATCATCCCAGAAAACAGGGCTGAACAAAGCAAATACCAATCAAGATGATTCTGAGCTTTGGGGAGAACCACAGGAAACCATTTCAAAGCCAAGGGACCTTAGGAAAATATGTTTTAAAATTTCATGCAGGCCAGAAATTCTGAAGGGAGCTTACTGACGTATGTGGCATTGGCTGAGACATGGCACCTTGGCAAAGCATGTGAATTCAGGGTGTAGGATGTTTACCATTAGTTATTAGATTCTCAGTATAATAAGGCAGAGATATAAATCAAGAGGTTGAATAAGCTCAAAGTGGCAGCAGTAATAGTCATAGCTGGATACTGATGTATTAGCCAAAGGTACAGACTTAACACAGGGAGCCGAGGGAATTCTGGGGAGATAAGGCACATAGCTCAGTTGGTAAAGAATCCACCTGCAATGCAGGAGACCCCAGTTCAATTCCTGGGTCGGGAAGATCCCCTGGAGAAGGGAAAGGCTACCCACTCCAGTACTCTAGCTTGGAGAATTCCATGGACAGTCCATGGGGTTGCAAAGAGTCGGACACGACTGAGCAACTTTCACTAAGGCGAGGAAAGACATACATGGGGCAGTGAGACCCTTCTAAAGCCATGAGAGGATTGCCTTTCTCCTCTCTGCAGGTTCCAAAGTCCTGAGCTTCTGCTCGAGTGAATTACGTTTTCAGCTCTGTGAAGGGTGACCGAAATGTCCACCCGAGCAAAGCTTCGGGAGGTGGGGAGCCTTGTGACGAGTAGCCACATCGTGTGCACACCCCTCCTGGCAGAGAGTCTTTGTGAAAAGAATCCCTCTGCCCAGGACAGTTATGAAGGGGCTGACCCCGCTGCACGTTGCCTGTGACACTGATTAACACAAAGTTCTCCCAAGCACATGGTATTTCATACCATCTGTCAGTTTACAAATCGTGAATCTGACCCAAAAAGGACAGCAAAGAAGGGATTATACTGGAGCTCAGCTCTCTGCCATGTTTCCCAGTCAGGCGAGTGTCTCCAGTTTGGGGACCCTGTAGTAATTTGTTTTTACCCTCAATTTTTTTTTTTTCTGTACAAGTTGCTTTCACATACATTAAACCATCTAATGCTCACAAGTTTCGAAGAGTAATTATCCTCATTTTTCATGAAGGGGAAGCAAGACCCAGAGAAGTGAAGTGACCCCTTAAAAACTCTAACTGAAGGGCATATAGAAAATATATTAATGCATAATATATTTTAATAATATTAAAATTAATATAAATGTAAATATTAGACATATAATAATGTCTACTTCTAGTCCTTCCAGCAGCCATTAACGTTGATAGGTCCCACACAGGAAATGCTTTGAATAACTAGTCAGGAACAACATTCAGGGCCGCCGCTTGTCAGCACCACACCGTCCCCTATTACACTGCCCTGCCTTCCAGAGGGGACCTAGGAACGGGGGACAGAGACTTCTCTGCCTCCTTCCTGCTCTGACAGTTGCTAAAAGCACCTGATCCTTCTGTCCTGCCCTGACTCACCACAAGTGGGCATCACTTGCTTTGATCAAGGGGATGCTTCTCCCTTCATGCTCACCCTGGCCCCAAACTGATGGATGCCTGAAGATACAGAGCAGGTAAAGCTAGAGCCTGCACCCCCGGTGGGCCTCTGTTCAGAGAGGAGAAGGGGACAGCAGAGGACGAGATGGCGGGATGGCATCACTGACTCAATGGACATGGGTCTGGGTGAACTCTGGGAGTTGGTGATGGACAGGGAGGCCTGGCGTGCTGCAGTCCATGGGGTCACAAAGAGTCCCACATCTGAGCGACTGAACTGAACCGAGCAACCATAAGCTTTGCAAAACAAGGTAACCCCTCCTCATCCATTGAAATCATGCTGCATTTTATGTTGCTAGAGATTTTAGGGCTTTGGCTGGGAAGAAGGTTGGTGTCCCCAGGACCCAGACCTAGAGACACAGGTTCAATCCCTGGGTTGGGAAGATCTGACATCCATCTGAGGTCAAAGGACATGTGGCATTGTTCAGGGTTGGTGTACAAAGGTCAAGTCCCTCTCATAAATATTTCAGAAAGGATCTAACTTCTTATCATAGCGGATAGAGAGGAAAGAAATACAGTGTTGTATATGGGGAGTAATTGGTTTGGGGAAAGCTGTTTCTCAGTAATCGGAACTCTTTCTCTGCTTGAAAGAGACTACGTTTTATACACTTGCTCATTATCTGTCCCCAGCTAAGAAGGACGTTACATTCACACTAACCTCCAAGCTCTAATCTGCCTTTGTACCTCCTTGAGCCGCAAGAGAGCAGATGCGAGCAGAGCGAACTGACAGCAGCAGCTGGGGAGCAAAGGTTTATGGCTCTTTCTGTCCCGGGCTGGGAGGCAGGGAGGAGGCCCCCTGGGATTTTTAAAGCATCAAGAAACTGACCCCTTGCCAGAACTGTCCCTTCTGCCTTAAGAAACGTATTAAAAAGAAAAAGAAGGAACACTAACCTATCAAAGTCAATGGCTGCTGGAATGAATAGAAATATGTATCATTATATGTCTAATATTTACATTTATATTAATCTTAGAATGCACTTATTATAATGTATTGGTATAGCTTCTATCTGTCCACCAGCTGGAGTATTTATAAGGGGGACTGGATCTAACATAATTCATTAGTTTGATGAATTTAATTATCTAGGTTCTATTGTTATGACATGGGCTTCCCAGGTGATGCAGTGGTAAAGAATCTGCCTACCAGTGCAGAAGAAGCAGGAGACACGGGTTTGATCCCTGGATTGGGAAGATCCCCTGGAGAAGGAAATGGCTACCCATTCCAGTATTCTTGCCTGGGAAATCCCATGCACAGAGGAGACTGGTGGGCTATTATAGTCCATAAAGTCACAAAGAGTCCAATCCTACTGAGCAACTGAGCACACACATGGTTATAATATAAGGAAAGAAGAAGAAAAGAACTGTGAATATGAACTCCAGTTGCTGGTCTAAGTGACTCTGCTGTAACGCAATATAAGTGATATGGTTGATAAAGTGAGAAGCCCAATGCTAATTAGCAGGGCAGGACTTGTGACAAAAGGAAAGGTCAAAATATGTGAATAAAAGGTAGAAGTATTCAAATACTGTGTTTATTCTGAAATATAGTGTCTAGCCTTTAATATTGGAGAAGGCAATGGCACCCCACTCCAGTACTCTTGCCTGGGAACTCCCATGGATGGAGGGGCCTGGTGGGCTGCAGTCCATGGGGTTGCTAAGAGTCGGACATGACTGAGCGACTTCACTTTCACTTTTCACTCTCATGCATTGGAGAAGGAAATGGCAACCCACTCCAGTGTTCTTGCCTGGAGAATCCCAGGGACAGGGGAGCCTGGTGGGCTGCAGTCCATGGGCTCGCACAGAGTCGGATACGACTGAAGTGACTTAGCAGCAGCAGCCTTTATTATAAGCCCTTACAGCTTTTTTTTTTTTAATGCTACCATAACTCCTGGAAGAAGAAAATAGCTTTGCTATCATGGGTCTGGAAATTATCTAGTCCTCTTTTCCCCCTTTGAAACAGAGGTTTTTAAACAGCATTTTTGATAATGCAAGTTTTCTAAGCAGTGAAGCTATTGCATTAGTGTAGAAAAGACTATGAATGTAGTATATGTCGCTATGTCTCAAACACAGACTTTTATAGAAAGGACATCTTTTGGCTGGCTAAAATAGGATGTAGAAAAAGACACATCCATGGAACAGAGAGGAATAGATTTCTTAAATACATAAATTATCATTTCTATGTCTAATTGGAAGTTACTGTCCAATGACTTCAGAGTTAGGTCTATTTGGTGGAATGCGCTCTGTGATTCAGTGATGCTCATTACCACCTCCACGTTGCTGACATCGGCCCTGGGCTCAGCTGGCACTTTTGAGTGAATGCTAACTAGCCAACAAGGGGGAGCTACCTAGAGGTGTGCAGGCCTCAGAAACGGAAGTGAAGCCATTCAGGGAGACAGCACAGAGTGGGCAGCGAGAGTTGTGAACGTACCATGAGTAAACATGCTTGCAGTTAAACCACTAACTACGGTTGATTAAGGGCTTCCCGGGTGGCACTAGTAGTAAAAATCCCACTTGCTGATGCAGGAGACATAAGAGACATGGGTTCAATCCCTGGGTGGGGAAGATCCGCTGGAGGAGGGCATGGCAGCCCACTCCAGTATTCTTCCCTGGAGAACTCCATGGAGAGAGGAGCCTGGTGCGTTATAGTCCGTAGGGTCACAGAAAGTTGGACACATCTAAAGCGAGTTAGCACATATGCATGCATGGTTGATTCATTCCCAAAAAGCATAGGCCCTTACTACTCAAAAGATCCTATCCTTCAAACCTGAGTTTAAAATGCTTTCTTCCTTTGCAAAGACTTATGACAGTCTCCCAGGAAGCACAATTGTTCCTTCTCTAGGGCTTCCCTTGTACTCACAAATCCCTAGCAAATCAGTTACCTTAGTGTATTCTAATCATGTGTTTGTGCATTGTTTCCTAGGGGGAGGAAGAGATGGGATAATTTTTGTTTTCATCTTTATATGCCCAGGCCTATCACCTTAGTGGCTTGAAAACTTTTTTCTTGTTGGATGAATGCATCAAAAATTCCAAAACTGCTTATCAAAAGTGCCTTGAAACAGATCATAAGGTGGTTGAACACCTGTCTTAAATTCCATAAATATTGATAAAAACACAGCAGGAATAAAGATTTTTCTGGAACGAACAGAGGAAGATATATTTCAGGGCACTTAGGTCTTTCAGAACCATTTGTGAAGATCACTTCAAATTTTCAGTTAAAAATCCCTTCATCTTCTAAGACTTTGTAAGCTGGATCCTTGCCAGGAGTATCTTTTATGGCTGAGCTCTCAACTGGTGGAAAACAGGATTTATGAATTCTGAGTCTGCTGGTGCTTCTTACATCACTCCCCTCCAGGATTAAAGTTCCTAAAATGTTTATCTGTTATTGACATTAAGTGTCCACTTTCTCCTGGACAAAGAAATGACTGTACAATGGAACAGTATGCTTAATGAGGAAGAAAGAGTTGGGCTAGAAAGGAAGATGATAATGGACCAGATCTTGCTGAGGAAAGATGCTGCTAAGGTCCAATGTGTTCTTGGTCCACAGAGAAGAGGGGCTTCTTTAGGCCACTGCCTAACTCAGCTGTAGGTGGCTTTCAATTTGTGTCTTCTTTTCTACAGTATTTTACCATTTAAACTCTCACCTAATTACATTTGAAATACCCAAGACCTTTGGGAAGTGCATTTCCTTCAGGGACCCCGTGTTTGCCATCCCCACAGTTCTGAAAATCTCCCTTGGGTCCTGAATTCTACTTTAATCAGCTAATCTGCTTTCCAGAATTTCCTTTCTGAAGAATTAACCTTTCATCTCACTGTGCTATGAACATCGAACAGGTGAAAAGGAAGCCTTCCTTTGCCAAAGATAATTCTACCATGTTTGATAGCCAGTGGGGCACATGTACAACCAATCAATACAATAGCAGGGAGCAGAAGGGATTCGGAAACAATGGGAGTTGTGCTTGCACGATTTAGAATGAGTCACTTTTCTTAATAAAAGTCATTTTTTCCTCCCTCTGAAAGCAACAGCTAACATCTCCTGGAGTTGTAGAAGAAATCTAAACACAAGTGATGCATTCAAGTGGCCCCCAATATGCACAAGCCCCAGGACTTCCCTAGTGGCTCAGTGGTAGAGAATTCATCTGCCCACGCAAGAGGTGTGGGCTCAATCCAAGGGTCTGGAAGGTCCCCTGGAGTGGGAAATGGCAACCCACTCCAGTATCCTTGCCTGAAAAATCCCACGGACAGAGGAGCCTGGTGGGCTACAGTCCATGGGGTGGCAAAAGCATTAGACCCAACTTAGCAACTAAACAACAAGAACATGCAGGAGTCCCAGCCAATAAAGACTATCATAGCCTATGTTATGTGATCTTTCTTCAGCTGAAGTTACAAGCAGTAACTTCACAACCTTAGTATATCTGATATTTGATTTAGCCTAAAAAGAGGAGCTCCACTGACTCTTTGCCCTCATCCTACCTCAGTCTGGCAGTGAGCTTTGGGAGATGCAGAGACCCCCGATGGGCACCCACACCAGGTGAAGCCCACTCAGGCCTTCCTGCTTCTGGGCAGCACTTTGTCTCTCAGCTCAGAGCCTGTCGAGCCCAGCTCTCAAACCATCCTGTGCTTCCTGGACTTTACAGAGTGTAGAGTGATTGCCTTTTACTGATCATGTGTGTTCCCCTCTGTCATAGGAGGACTGTGTCCAGGGGCCAACGATCCTTGCGTGGAGAAGCCGTGTCCGGGGGACATGCAGTGTGTTGGTTACGAAGCCAGCAGGAGACCGTTCCTCTGCCAGTGTCCACCAGGAAAGCTCGGAGAGTGCTCAGGTGCAGTGTGGTGGGATGATGAGGATCTAAATTCATATTCTGCAAGCCCTTGCCCTTGAGTAAATTATGCTGCCCTAGCCCTTCCAGAAGACATTCTGTCTGCATGTAACATTTTCCTTCAGAGTGAACCCCAGCTAGCATCCCCCTCAAATACTTGGAATTTGTTGCAGCTGCAGCCTGTGCTCAGGAAACATGCAATGCCTGTGGGTTCCTTATGTAATGGGAGACCATAGCCTGCGTTTCAGTTGTGTCATGTGGGTGCTAAGACTGTGAAATTCTAGAAAATAAATAAAAGGCTGTTGGTTAGGCAGAGGAGTTGGAGTATCTGTCGCATGGCATTTCATGTTCTGAGCCTATACCTCTCAACAGAAAGTGAAGCTGAGCCAGTTCAGTTGACCTTGGTAGGGTAAGCCCAGCCTAGATCAGGTAAGACTCCCCACTGCAAATGTACAACTAACTGCATGTTCCTGAAAGGCGAGGTGATCACCTCTGTGTCTTAAAGAAAAAAAAAAAAAAAAATCAGTATTTGTGTTATTCCAATCCAGATGATCCTCCATTTCTGATCATCACTCAATTTCAATACTTCTCTTGATTCATATATGTTCTACCACCTCCTTCCTCTAAAGAGAGTAATGTTCACTTTTGTTACCAATAGAACCCTTTTTAGTAGAGGATGTATTGCAGATATAAGCACGCTGATACCGGTTTTAGAATCCAATAAATATGTATTGAGTGATGATTATAATAGCAATTACAATGGGAATAAAAAATTATTATATCTAGTATATGCAAGGCACTTGCGAAGCACTGGGTTCTAAAAACTCAGGCTTTGCAAAGACAAGCACTATTCTTAAAAATGGAAGCCAAAGCTCTTTCAGAGTTGACTTCAAGAACAGAGCTGTCCCTGAGTCCACATACTTGCTTTTGAAGTCTTCTAAGGCTCTAAGACACTTATGCTGCCCCACCCGCAACACGCCTGCTGTATGCACCACAGGTGGGTCTGCAGGGTGACAGTAGGGTACTTTTCCTAACTTCACATACCCCTTTTTGCCTATCTCCCTTCTCCTTTCTATATGGAAAATTCTTCATTGTCCACAATTATCATCCATTTTGGTGTATTTCCACACTTTCACCCCAGTTAGACAGCTTTTCAGCCATTACTTTGCTTCTTAATACATAAAGTGGAAGGCAGTAAAGAAAAAAAAAAGAGAGAACGAACTCAGAATTGGGCAATATGGGTAGCTACTAAACATTCTAGACAGGAGAGCCTGAAATTCATGGTCAAAGGTAGAGCTGTGACTGCACAAAACTTGAACTTCCTTTGTATCATTGCTTTTTTCAACATTTGTGCAAATGACCTAAGTTCGCTGTTCAGCATCAGGATACTTGGGGAATGTAGATATTCTTTGAAAATGGTTTATCTTTCCCTTGTTTCATGGAAGTGAAAGTTTTCAAGTGTCTAAGTGGTGTGGGTGGGCATGAAGGAATATTTTTTTTAAATGCTAATTTTAGAAAGCAGGAATTGGGAGTTTAGTGACTCTAGGAAAATTCAGGTTAGAGAACATACCAAGTCGCCCTTGACATGAGAGAACTCAGATTTGGGGCATCTGACTAGTTAAATATATTTTGTTTTTACTTTGAAATTGGAATGTGACCCAAAATGGAGAAACCAATTTTTAATCCAAAATCGTTTGTCCTCTATGCTTTTGCCGACTTCCCACAGTCTTTAATCAACTTGGTTGGTAGTTGTTCTGTGATTCCATGGGTCCCTTCTGGTGTCTGGATGTTCAAAGTATCTATGTCTCCTCATCATGGTCTTTTCAGGACACACTTCTCTCAGCTTTGCCGGAAACAGTTACATCAAATACCGGCTTTCTGAAAACAGCAAAGAAGAAGACTTTAAACTGGCCCTGCGTCTGCGGACCCTGCAAAGCAATGGGATTATAATGTACACCAGAGCAAACCCCTGCATCATACTGAAGGTAATTAAAATGGGTTATCTTTTCCCGCAGTCAGTTCTCATGTTAGTATTTTGGCTCTTGGTTTGGAGTCTGAAATCGTTTTGTCTTTTAAGTTCAGAAACCAGAAGCTGAGTTTAGGGCCAGGGGAGCAGCAGCAAAACTGGGAAGTGTGCCAATACCCCATTTCCTTTTGTACATTCAGCTTCAGAATTGCCTCTTTGGAGACTGGGGTACCTCTCTCTAGAGTGGGTTCAAGGGCCGGCCTCCTTTGAGCTGTAATCACTCAACAGTTCATTAGAGTGTTTCCTAATCAATTCCACGGCAGGGGTGGTCTTTTCAAAAGGCTGACTGTATCCTCTTATATCACATGGGTCTATCCCCAGTGACCCCTGAAGGTCACTTCTATTCTTGCCCTGGAAGGATACAGGAGATCTGGGGTATAGAAGATTCCATATGCCCTCTTCTGGCCCAAGTAACCTAATTTTTAAATCATTCCCAGCCTCAGAAACTCTCCAAAGGCACTAGATTTCCTTTAGAGCAAGTCTGGCATTTGTATTCACATCAGAACCTCTGATGCCTTCATAAAAACAACAGCAGCAATAATACTAACAGCTTTACATGCCTCATTTGGTTTGTGTTATGAAGTTAATATAATAAATGTGATTTATTTACATATATATACTCAGTCATGTACAATTCTTTGCAACCCCATAGACTGTATAGCCCACCAGGCTCCTCTGTCCATGGGAGTCTCCAGGCAAGAACACTGGAGTGGGTTGCCACTTACAGGGGATCGTCCTGACCCAGGGATTGAACCCAAGTCTCTTGTGTCTCCTGCATTGGCAGGCAGCCTACTAGTGCCATCTGGGATCCCATATGCAGACACAAGAGACCCAAGTTCAGTCTTTGGGTTGGGAAGATCCCCTGGAGGAGGGCCTGGCAACCCACTCCAGTATTCTTGCCTGGGAAATCCCTGGACAGAGGAGCTTGGTGGGCTACAGTCCATGGGGTTGCAAAGAGTCAGACATGAGAGGATCAGAGAGGTTAGATTACTTACAAGGTTGTACGGCTACAGCGTGCCAAGCCTGGCCCCGCCTCCAGTCTCGCTCACATTACGCTTTCCATCCCCACGCTGTCCCCCAGCTTTCAGTGTTGTTACTACAACTCATTCCATCCAAAACCACATGGGCTTCTATAGACAAGACTAAGCCTTCCGGATGGGAGAGGAAGGGGGCCTAGGAAGGAGCCATGTTTAATGGAACACTGTTTTCCTTTGGACATGCACTCAGAGGTGGGTGGCGTCTGTCCAAGAGGACCCTCTCATCCACGGGGAAATGGCAGGTGGTTTTCTCCTTCCTGCTGCTCTGTCACTCGACTTAACGGGGATGGTGGTGGGCCGTGTTAGCTCTTGTGCTTTGGCTGTTTGTTAGGTCCCACCCACGTTGATTAGATGACTCAGGCTTTAATCCTGGAGGGAGGAAAGCATGTAGAACAGGAGGAGATGCGACGGCCCCTCCCACCACATAGACTTCATACACCTGCTTCTGGAACTCCAGGCTCTGTGCAGAGGGAGTGAGCCGCGAGCTGGAGTTTAAAGTTGGCCACTTTCATGAGGAATCTCCCACTACCCTGACTCACTCAAATCAGAGAATAAGTTCAGCCCCATTAGGAAAACTGTGTTTTCAAAAGAAAACAAGGGACTTCCCTGGTGGCCCATTGGTCAGGCTCCCACACTTACTGTGTAGTGTTAGGGTTCAGTCCTTGGTTGGCAATGAAGATCCTGCATGCCACAGGGCCAAAAAATAAAAATAAAAAATAAGAAAGTATACCACTTAGAAAAGTTTTGGACAGATTTATTTTTAAAAAAAGAGAGAGAGAGAAACACTCAGGATGCACAGTTTTAGAAAACAGTGAATTCAGATCAGATCTTCATGATGGAAGATGATAAATTCAAAAACCTAAGTGCTGTCTTTTTAAACTCCTGGCTACTGAAGCAAACTTCCTAGCATCCTTAGCTCACTTTCTTTGTTTTTAATTTTATTTTTTTAATTTATTTATTCATTTTAAGGGGAGGATAGTTACTTTACAATATTGCGATGGTTTCCACCATACATCGATATGAGTCGGCTGTGGGTATACATGCGTCCCCTCCATCCTAAACATCCCTGAGAAGCAGAGTTGTATGATTACTGGGAAGGCTCACGTAGAGGTCACAGCTCCAGGGGTCCTGCCCAGGTGTCACTGACCTTCCCCTCTCTCCTTCCATCTTTAACAGGACTGTCAGCTGCTGAACACCCTTAGGAAGCAAATACTTTCTATTAGCAATTCTTTTAAATAGCATTAAATTTGAGAGAGAACAAAAATATGGGATATGAATGGCTTGATCCTAAAACGGAACGTGTCATTTGACACTTCACTGGCAAACGTCTAAAATGTGCAGAACCCTAGGGATGGGAAAGAAGAATAATTCAACCTTTTACACGGCTCTAGCTCCTAAGGTATATTGTATTTCATGAAACAAGCGTGTTTCTGAGAGTTGTGTAAATTGAATCTCTATAAATGGAATTCTAATAAACCAGGGATGCTTGCTATTTGAAGGAACCCTTCCATTAATCCCTTTGTGATGTGAATAGTCACCCCTGCCCCAATCTGTCTGTTGGGTAAGTTTGCTTTTCATATGTTGGCTTTGCCCAAAGCAGGACACAGCTGTACTAAACTACTGCGGATACTCCCCTGCAGTCGCCAGGAATATCCACTGAGGGGATTTGAATCTGTTTGCTTAACATTTTCAGCCTCATGCAAGATTTAATTTCATTGGCTCTGGGTTCAGTGTGCCTTGTACTTTGGTGCAATGACTACACTGCAGTGCTTTGTTTAAATTGCACCTCTTGGTTGTTTATATTTTCCCAGCCAAAGCACGTTCTCTAAAAAGTACTTAAGATGACCTGCAAGGTAGAGGGTACCCCTTGAAGACAGTTGAAGAATTGCATGGAGACCTCAGGAAATGAACGTGCTCATGGACAAGGAGGTGCTCATCCTTCTGTTTATGATTAATACTTTGTCACTTCCAAAAGAGATTCCAGGCTCACTGTAAAAACTCAGAAGGGATAAAATCAAAGCACCATTAAGATGAAAACAGGGATAGGTGAATTAGAGGAAGGGGATCAGGAGGGACAGATTTCTGGTTATAAATAAGCCATGAGGATGTAATATACGGCATATGGAATGTGGTCAATAATATTGTAATAACTTTGTACGGCGACAGATAGTAGCCAGACTCAACACTGATGATCATTTTGTAATGTATAAGAATATTGATTCACCATGTGGCACACCTGAAACTAATATAATAAGTTAATTATACTTGAACTTTTAAAAAGATAAAAAACAAAAGGCTAACACTCAACTAGTAAAATAGGGATGAACAGACCATTGAAAAATCTAGACCAGGGATTGATTGAACACAGACCATAGCTCTGAATTTCCTGGCAGCTAAAGTCATGATGAAAATGGTGGGATAGGTTCCGTGGCTCTCCTCAAACCTATAAAAGAAACATGTTGGATCACTAGGAGAGATTCCCAAGACACAAGTAATATTTTTTCCTATGTTAGTCTTTCAGGTCCAATATTATAGCAAAAGTACAAGAAGGTACTTGCTCATTAGTGTATGTGCTAAGTCTCTTCCATGGTGTCCAACTCTGTGGCCCCGTGGACTGTAGCCCTCCAGGCTCCTCTGTCCATGGAATTCTCCAGGCAAGAATACTGGAGTGGGTTCCCATTTCCTTCTCCAGGGGATCTTCCCTACCCAGGGATCAAACCTGAATCCCCTGCACTGTGGGAAGGTTCTTTACCATCTGAGCCACCAGGGAAGCCCAGATAACTGCTTTACAATGTTGTGTGTGTTCTGCTGTACAACGTGAATAGTGTGTGTATACCTGTATCCTCACTCTTGAACCTCCCTCCCATCCCGCCATCCCTCTAGGTCATTACAGAGCACCAGACTAAGCTCCCTGTGCTTTACAGCAGCTTCCATGTGTTTTTATTCTCACTCTCTTGTGCACACATGTAAGTGCCTACTTTTTCACCTCTAAGAAAACTGAGGTTCAGAGAGCATCAATGACTTGCCTTAACTAATCAATAGTGGACCTGACCTCTGGCAGTGGCAGCAGATCAGGGGTACTACACTGTTTATCAAAAGAAGAGATTCAGAGGACTGAGATTTATTCATTGTGTATTCATTAAAACTATATTTTTTGAGCATCACTGTATGTTGTTGTTTTTCAGTCACTAAGGGATGTCCAATTTTTTGCAACTCCATGGACTGCAGCACACCAGGCTTCCCTGTCCTTCACTATCTCCTGGCGTTTGCTCAAGTTCATGTCCATTGAGTCAGTGATGCCATCGAACCATCCCATCCTCTGTCACCCTCTTCTTTTGTCTTCAGTCTTTCCCAGCACCAAGGTCTTTCCCAGTGAGTCGGCTATTTGCATCAAGTGGCCAAAGATTAGAGCTTCAGCTTCAGCATCAGTCCTTCCAATGAATATTCAGGATTGATATCCTTTGGGGTTGACTGGTGTAATCTCCTTGCAGTCCAAGGGACTTTCAAGAATCTTCTCAGGCAAAACAATTTGAAAGCATCGATTCTTCAGCACTCAACCTTCTTTATGGTCCAACTCTCACATCCATACATGACTACTGGAAAAACGATAGCTTTGACTATACGGATGTTTGTCAGCAAAGTGATGTCTCTGCTTTATAATACTCTGTCTAGGTTTTTATAGCTTTTCTTCCAGGGTGCAAGCGTCTTCTAAGCTCATGGCTACAGTCACTGTTCACAGTGATTTTGGAGACTTGGAGCCCAAGAAAATAAAATCTGTCACTGTTTCCACATTTTCCACTTCTGTTTGCCACGAAGTGATGGGCCCAGGTGCCATGATCTTAGTTTTTTGAATGTTGAGTTTTAAACCAACTTTTTCACTCTCCTCTTTCACCCTCATCAAGAGGCTCTTTAGTTCCTCTTCACTTTCTGCCACTAAATTAGTATCATCTGCATATCTGAGGTTGTTGATATTTCTCCCAGCAACCTTGATTCCAGCTGGTGCTTCACCCAACCTGGCATTTCGCATGATGTACTCTGCGTATAACAGGGTGACAATTTTGAACCAGTCTGTTATTCCACATAAGGTTCTAACAGTTGCTTCTTGACCTGTATACAAGCTTCTCAGGAGACAAGTAAGTTGGTCTGATATTTCCTTCTCTTTAAGAATTTCCCACAGTTTGTTGTGATCCACATAGTCAAAGGCTTTTGCATAGTCAATGAAGCAGATGTTCTTCTGGAATTCCCTTGCTTTCTTTGTGATCCAACAAATGTTGACAGTTTGATCTTTGGTTCCTCTCCCTTTTCTAAACCCAGCTTGTACATCTGGAAATTCTAAGTTCACGTAGCTTGAGCATAACCAACTAACATGTGAAATGAGTGCAATTGTTCAGTACTTTGAACATTCTTTGGAATTGCCCTTCTTTGGGATTGGAATGAAAACTGACATTTTCCAGTCCTCTGGGCACTGCTGAGTTTCCCAAATTTGCTGGCATATTGAGTACAGCACTTAACAGCATCATCTTTTAGGATTTGAAATAGCTTAGCTGGAATTCCATCAGCTCCACTGGCTTTGTTCATAGTGATGCTTCCTAAGGCCCACTTGACTTCGCATCCAAGATGTCTGGCTCTAGGTGAGTGATCACAGCATCGTGGTTATCCATGTCATTAAGACCTTTTTGTGCAGTTCTGTGTATTCTTGCCACCTCTTCTTAATCCCATCTGCCTCTGCTACTGCTAAGTCGCTTCAGTCATGTCTGACTCTGTGCAACCCCATAGACAGCAGCCCACCAGGCTCCCCTGTCCCTGGGATTCTCCAGGCAAGAACACTGGAGTGGGTTGCCATGGCCTTCTCCATGCCTCCTTCTTCTTCTGCCTCTACTAGGACCTTACCTTTATTGTGTCCATCCTACTGTATGCCAGATAGCTACTAATGGCCGTCTTAAAAATAGGTTTCGAAACATTCCCTTTCAAAGAGTATCTGTAACCTTCTTACAAGTTCATGATGATGTGCACTTCCAGAGCCGCACACTGACTGCTTCAGATAGCAGTCAGACTTTGCACTGTAATTCATACTTTCTTACTCAAAATCCTGCTTTCTTACAAGGTGACTTATAGCTCTGATAATTTGTCTCCCTAACCCCAAGCCACTGAAGATCCAGGTTAAACCACATTGTTGATTTCAGACAACCCTGAATACCTGCATCTTTTGTGACATTATGCTTTAATTGAACGCATTGCCTGCCTGTCTCCACTTCTCCACCCCGACAAACACACACCATTTCAGATCCTTGCTGTAGACTTTTCTTACAGTTTCTCGTACACTTCAGTTTCTGTTAAACTAACTTGCCCTCTGTTTTGAAGAAGCTTTGTCCTCTTAAAAGAGAGATTCTTTAAAACTGGATAGACCCCATTCTGAAGACAGAAAAACTAAATTTGATCAGAGTATAATTTTCCAAGGTGAGAGGACTCAGCTATGAAAGCATTCTCTCCTCCTCTTGGCATAATATACTTGTAAAATAGCCAGATATTGACTTTTTACAAGGTAGCTTTTGGTATCAGTATTCTACTTTGTCATCTGCTGCTGCTGCTGCTAAGTCGCTTCAGTCGTGTCCGACTCTGTGTGACCCCATAGATGGCAGCCCACCAGGCTCCCCCATCCCTGGGATTCTCCAGGCAAGAATATCTAGACAAGGCTTAAAATTCCAAACTCCTAGAATTTAGAAGGTATAAGTCACTTTTGTTTCCAAAAGCTGGGGGTCATGTAGGTGTCTGGCTTTGTATTCACTCAGCTATGTTGTTGCTGTTATTTTTTTTCAACAGGAAAAAGAAAACAGTAAGCTTAACCATACACTGTATTACCAAGGGATAATTTTGTCTTCCTTAGTGATAGAACATCTATGTATGTGACTACATCAGAGCCACATAAGTTCTCCTGGATGAATTTATAACTCATTATCCCAAGAGATGGGGGTTAGGGTTAGGGAGGGGAATGTACCAAGTAATATGTTAATTAAATACACCCTTTTACAAAACCTTAGATGAATTGCACCCTCACCCCAAGATTTTCCTTGATAGACTGGGGACCCCTATAGACTCTACAGCCACTGAACACTACAACAGATGGACTGTGCCAGAGGCAGGTAGTCCCCAAAGTCACATTTGATCATTCTATTACTGACATTGAAATAAAAATATGGATATTATCCAGGAGTTGTCACTGAGCAAGTATTCTGGCATGATTTACAATATTCATTCAGTACATTTTGTTGAACAACAACCAAAAAAATGACAAAAACAACAGCATAGATTACACATGAATGATCTCTGAAAATAAAAATTTGTCTCCAGTCTTTCTGCCTGCATACATTTGTATTACTGAGCACAGGATGTATGTACTGTGTACAAGGTGGCTGACAATTCTGTAATGGTCTCATTCTCCTTGTAAAATAAGCCACAGCAGTTCTCTTTGCTTTCTCTATGCTGCTAAGTCACTTCAGTCGTGTCCGACTCTGTGCTACCCCATAGACGGCAGCCCACCAGGCTCCCCCGTCCCTGAGATTCTCCAGGCAAGAACACTGGAGTGGGTTGCCATTTCCTTCTCCAATGCAGGAAAGTGAAAAGTGAAAGTGAAGTTGCTCATTCGTGTCCGACTCTTCTCGACCCCATGGACTGCAGCCCACCAGGCTCCTCCATCCATGGGATTCTCCAAGTGAGAGTACTGGAGTGGGGTGCCATTGCTATAAGGGGTCTTAAACCCAGAGCTTCCCTGGTAGTTCAGACAGTAAAGAATATGCCTACAATATGGGAGACCTGGGTTTAATCCCTGGGTTGGGAAGATCCCTGGTAAGGGGAATGGCAACCCACTCCAGTATTCTGGCCTGGAGAATCCCATGGACAGAGGAGCCTGGCGGGCTACAGTGCATGGAGTTGCAAAGAGTCAGACACGACTGAAAAACTAACACTTTCACTTTTCAAACCCCCTAGGGAACCTGTGTGATACATGACAAAGCTGGAATTTGATTTCTCATTCCTAAATTCCCAAGGCTCTGCCTGCTTCACAGAGCCTCCTGCCTTTCATATACACATATTACGTGGCATAAACTTTATATGTAGGAAGAAAGGATGCCAATGAGTTCATAGAGTCTCAGTGGCAGAAGTGAGAGTCCCCAGGAATTAGTTGTCTGCAAAAAATGCTGAGACATAGAAAAGTATCCCATTTGTAAGGGTGAGTGCTGTTGTACCCGTCCCTAACAGGTCTGTCAGGAGCCAAATGCATCTTGGAAAGATGGATTCAGGTTATTTCTGTGACACTGTTACCTCCCTGGCACCAGTGCCCTGAGCACCCCTGTGCCTTCCCCTCTGTCCATTTCCCTTTATCTCTCTATAAGCTCCTGCTCTCTCCCCAAGTCCTGGCACAAGACTGCGCATGTCGGCAGATCCTAGGTGAAGGCTGGCTGCCCTGGCATGACTCAGAGGCTGGCCTCCACAGGCTTCTTCTGCTGGTTCACAAAGGACAGAACCGTAGCTTCTGTTTCATGCTTTCTGGCCGTGAATCCCTTCTTGGCCCAACACTGACTTGTTGACAAGACAGTGCTCTGGCCTTCATTCCCTGGATCCTCACACCATCTCGCATCTCTGAGAAATGCACGTGAGGGTGGGCGACAGAGGAAAGGCCAGCCTGTCTCCTCCGCAGCAGCTGATCCTGGCTCTCCCTGGAGGACCAGGACCGGCCCAGCAGCGTTCAGCCCACTGGCATCCTCCGGTAGCACGTGTCCTGAGTTTGCTGTCCTTTTGGAGTTAGCCTGCTTGGGGCGGGGGAGCCCTGGGTGCCTTCCCTCACCAGGGCAACAGAAACAGCAGGCGGTTCTCTGTAGCTGACCCCAGACCAGGGGCTGGGAGTATCTGCAAGGTGTGCACAGTGAGCCAGATCCTTCTGGAGCTCCTGAGGTCATGAAATACACATCCATTCTTTTCTTCTTAAATTTTTTATTTTGTATTGAGACATAGCTGATTAACAGTGTTGTTATAGTTTCAGGTGAACAGCAAAGAGACTCAGCCATACAGTCTCCCCCAAACCCCCTTCCCATCCAGGCTGCCACAAAACATTGAGCAGAGTTCCCTGTGCTGTACAGTAGGTCCTTGTTGGTTATCCCTTTTTAATGTAGCAGTGAATATACATATGTTCCTAGCAACTGGCCAAGCCCTGAGGACTTTATAAGATAATCTTAACCTAAATGATGAATAGCAACCCTGAAGAACTGTTGTAAGGAGATGGCTAGCATTTAATAAGAGAGTTTTTAAACCTTACACATGCATGAAGCTGGAAAGTAAGACATCTACGTGGCCTCCTTCACCCCCTACAGCACAGTCACACAGACTTTCTTGGGGCGTATACATGTGTTTCTCGGCTTATGTGACTCATGGCCGTGTCCCCACTCAAACAGAAGCCCCGGGAGGACAGAGGTGACAACTCTGCTCAGTGGTCCTCACAGGCACTGCCACTCTGCTTGGCACACAGTAGATGTTCAATAAATATTTGTAAATGAATATTAATGAATTCACAGAAACTCACTCTGTGCTGGTCGTAGTTTGGAAGGGCACACAGAATAAACGAACCCCCTAAAGAGAAAACTGCGGTGAATTTTTAAAGGATGAAATGGACACAATAGGAATATTCTGAAATATTAGTGTGGATTTCTGAGCCTGCACTCCTATTGCTAATTACAAGACAATTTGTGAAATCTCAGGCATGCATCTGCATGGCATATAATGAGGAGAAAGCGTGATTATTAAAAACCAAACCATAGCAGATTTGTGAGTGGATCAAAATCCCAGTTGGGAATGGGGGTTGGGAACAGGGTGCCCAGGAGTGCACGGCCATATGCACGTTGAAAAGCGCCCCGGTGTTGGTTCCGCACAGATCGTGGATGGCCGGCTGTGGTTTCAGCTGGACTGCGGCAGCGGCCCCGGCATCCTGGGCATCTCGGGCCGTGCAGTCAACGACGGGAGCTGGCACTCGGTCTTCCTGGAGCTCAACCGCAACTTCACCAGCCTGGCCCTGGACGACAGCTACGTGGAGCGCCGCCGGGCGCCCCTCTACTTCCAGACATTGGGCACCGACAGCGCCATCTACTTCGGGGCCCTGGTGCAGGCGGACAGCATCCGCAGCCTGACCGACGCGCGGGTCACGCAGGTGCTGAGCGGCTTCCAGGGCTGCCTGGATTCCGTGGTGCTGAATAACAACGAGCTGCCGCTGCAGAACAAGCGCAGCAGCTTCGCCGAGGTGGTGGGCCTGACCGAGCTGAAGCTGGGCTGCGTGCTCTACCCCGACGCCTGCCAGCGCGGGCCCTGCCAGCACGGAGGCAGCTGCGCAGGCCTGGCCTCCGGAGGTGAGCGCCCTGGGCTCCCGGGCTCCGCCAATGGGGGGAAGGGGGATGGGAGGGATAGGGGGTGGGATGGTA
>NW_011494928.1:2915999-2943279 GCF_000754665.1 Bison bison bison
GACCTGCCGGACTGCTCTCTCAAGCATCACCAACCCGAGTGCTCTCCCAGAGAGGTGGATTCCGTGCTGGCTCAGCCTCTTAACCCCCTGATGAAAGCTGGCAATTACAGGAGCCAGTCGCTTTGCAGAATCCCAAGGGCCCAGAAGGCCAGCTGCAGGGGCCTTCAAGGTGCTGTCTGGTGTCCTCTCCCCACCCTCTCCACACCTTCCCAGGTCTCAGCCGCCCAGAGGAACAGGATGCCCTTTGAAGTATCTGCCCGCTTTGGACCACTTGCATGTAACTGCAGAAAGACTGGTAACAATCTGAGTTGTAATGACCACGCACTACCCTTTCACAGGCAGACATGGGAGTTTACTAGAAGCTAATGAGCACCTGAGGGTGAATACGCCACCCTAGAAACAGAAGTGTAGAGGAGATGTTTTGGAGGAAGCTTTTAAAATGTGTGTATTACAAATAAGCCTAGTGCAACTCCAAAAGAACAAGGAGAAGGCAATTTACATGAACCATCAAGACAGTCGATGAGAGCAATGATGCTTTACCCCAGTACAATTTTCCCCAGAGATCATGAAGAGGACAGAATGGAGTAGGCAAAAAAAGAGGGGGAGAGGCAGGGATGGTGTGGATTTATAGAGGGTTTCTGTTGTATGAGGGGAAAGCTAAGACTCTTTCAGTCAAGGAGTCTGAAGATGGAAGAATCCCTAACTTTACTCAGATGCAGGATCTGAGTTAACATAAACTAGGTCAGGCTCTCCTGGCTGAAGGCTTTGCCATCTGATTCCACTTGAGGCCCTCTGTGGAATCTCTCAGTGGGAGTGTGATTAGCAAATTTAAACCTTCCTCACAAATCACATAGAGATTTCGCTGTGTACATTACCATCTACTGTTGGTGAAGCCCAACTCCAAATTTAGACTCCATTTTATTATTAGAATGTTGCGAACTGCCCATGAAATGATGCGCTACTGAAACATGGACACCGAAGTTATTTAGGCTTGCATATGTTACTGCCGCAACGAGGGCCACACTTGCCCTGGGGGGAGATTTCTGCTGTCTCGATTTAAGAAATCTATTTGCTTTTTTTACTGTCTCAGCAGTATATGTAAATAAAGGGTTGTTATGGTGCCATAATTCTCGAATGATGGGCAGTAACTATACTTCAGTGGTTCTATAAAGCAGCCTATTATGACAAGTCATGGCCAGTTTTTCACCAGCCAAAACAATTCTGCTAGTGTGAGCTATCCACGATATATAAAGGGAGCATATAATTAAATTGGGTTGAAATAGAACACCACTCCATGTCAAATACTGGGTCCACAGCCACAAATTGTAACATACTTTTAACAGTGGCAGGATGTTGTTTTGCTGGCAAAGCTATGGGTTTCCACAATGGGTTAGCATGAAAATAATAATAATCACTGTGTTAAGGAAAAAGACTAAGGGAGCTTGTTTTTTCTTCAGTGTATATTTTAATTTTGTTGTTGTTCAGTTGCTAAGTCATGTCTGACTCTTTGCCAGTCCATGGACTGCAGCATACCAGGCTTCCCTGTCCTTCACTATCTCCCAGAGTTTGCTCAAACTCACGTCCATTGAGTTGGTGATGCCATCCAACCATCTCATCCTCTGTCACCCCCTTGTCCTCCCACCTTCAATCTTTCCCAGCATCAGGGTCTTTTCAAATGAGTCAGTTTTTCACATCAGGTGCCCAAAGTATTGGAGCTTCAGCTTCAGCATCAGTCCTTCCAATGAATATTCAGGACTGATTTCCTTTAGAATTGACTGCTTGGATCTCCTTGCAGTCCAAGGGACTTTCAAGACTCCTCCAGCACCACAATTCAAAAGCATCAATTCTTCAGGGCTCATCCTTCTCTAATTACCATAAAAATCCCTGAACTAAGTCTTCAGTGCAGGTATGTTCATTAAATATCTATGACCCCCATCAGAAACAGCAGTTGTCCTTTGTTTTTTAAAGCTCATTTGGCTTAACCAAAGTTTAGGACTGAGGACCCACCTGCCATATATTGATACTTTTTCACATGGTCTAAAGAACGTGCCATGCTTTCCCTTCCCCAGAGACCCAGCTTTGCCCATAGGTTGCATCTGCTGTCAAACACCTCATTGTCCCTTGCTCCCCAGCTTCCCCCTATACTTGGACTTGGGATTGGGATTCTGTGGCAGGTATTCTTTCTTCCAAGGGAATAAAGTCTTTCTTTTATCAGCTCAAATCTTTGCTTTCTCCTGGGAGCTCATGTTTTCCTAAAACAAAGTATCTTTCCTCATCTCCATCTCCCTTCTCCCAAACCTACGACCTCTTATGAGAGAGTTAGTTGAGAGAACCCCCTGGTCCTTATCTCAGGACCCGCCCCACCGGGCATGGCCCAGAAAGGGCAGTAGTGTGCACAGCAGTGCTGAGCCCAGGCCAGCAGACTCCTGGCAACTCACCAAGAAATCCAAGAGGACTTGCTTCCATGGGGACTGCAGAGCCCTCTTCTGAGGAGGTACCTATTTGCTGCCTAGCTATCAGGATTGGGGTCTTAGCTTCTAGAAAAGAGGAGAGAGAATCCATTTTCTTGCCCCACTTTCTGTTCACATGAGAGGGCTTTTTGCTGGGTCCCCATATCCTATCTGCAAATTCCCTTAATGAGGGGCACCCAACCTCCAAGATCTAATGCCTGATGATCTGAGCTGGAGCTGATGTAATAGTAATAGAAATAAAGGGCACAATTAATGTAATGTGCCTGAATCATCTACAAACCACCCCTGGTCCATGTAAAACTTGTCTTCCACCAAACCTGTCCCTGAGTACCAAAAAGGTTTGAGGACTGCTGCCCTAAATTGAGGAGAAGTAGATGGCAACCCACTCCAGTATTCTTGCCTAGAGAATCCCGTGGATAGAGGAGCCTGGTGGGTTGCTGTCCAGAGGGTTGCACAGAGTCGGACATGACTGAAGCAACTTAGCATGCATGCATGCCCTCAGTTCAGTTCAGTTCAGTGGCTCAGTCATGTCCGACTCTTTGCGACCCCATGAATCACAGCACACCAGGCCTCCCTGTCCATCACCAACTCCCGGAGTTCACTCAGACTCACTTCCATCGAGTCAGTGATGCCATCATGCCATCATGGATGATCCAGCCATCTCATCCTCTGTCGTCCCCTTCTCCTCCTGCCCCCAATCCCTCCTAAATTGGTGCTAAATAGTAGGGAGGTGTAGGGGGAGCAAGAAAAGGCAGAAGCAACAGTTTGGCCTTTAACTCATATCTGTGAACTGTTTAGCTAATTATAAGGTTATTTAAAGTAAGGGAGAAATCATCTCAGTTGTGAGTGATGATTTAAAAAGAACAAGAAAGAAAAAGAGAAAAAATAAAAAGAACAAAGAGACTGTCATTAATGAAAGAATATTCATGCCTGGAAGAATTCCCTCTGGCTACCAGGGTATCTAATCACAGGGAAAGAGTCTTACTTCCCCAGATCAAAGGCTAGAATGCAAGGAGCAGTCAAAGAGGAAATTTGAGCTGGAGAAAGTAGAGCAAGGTGCTTAAATGACTCCTTGCACATGAGAATGTTGATAACACAGCTATCTGAGCATCTTGCTGTTGTTGCAGCCCTGAGTTATGTGTCACTCTAAACTTCCATGACACATATGTTTCTACAGTCATTCTCTTGGGCCTTAGAGGATGCTGGAGGATATTGGTCATTGGCTGTCCTGATAAACCTCTGCTCTCAAATCATGACAATCTTAGCACCAGACTCTCGTTCAGATCATTCAGAGTTTTAAAAGTGGGCAACCCAGAGCATGAAGCATATTTCTTTCAGAGAAGCAGGATTCTGCTCGAACCACTTCCAAGCCCACTCAAACCCTTGACAAGGCTGCCGAGTCTGCTAGCTCGGAACAGCGTGGTCAGCAGATTTGACCAGTGTTATACCTCTGTCTGTCCCACGAGCCGGCCACAAGAACCCAGGGGAGTCAGGGCCCAGAACACTGACTTGTAATAAGAGGGTAATTATGACTCTGAAAATCAACCACAGAGGGAAGGCTCTCTCTTGGCAAAGCCTTAAAATTATATGTATTTCATAAACATGAGCTGGAAATAGCAACCACCGTGGAAAAGAACTAGCCTAGTCCCACTGTGACCCCTGTGCTTCCAGACCCAGTGGGTCGGCAGCAGCCCAGGGAGCACCCATGGTCTGAATATGCGGGTCTCAGTCCTCAGAGTCTCGTCCTGCTCAGCTGAAGCCCGTGACCAGAAAACACAGTGCAGATAAACTATAATTTGGCAAAGCAGTGTGGCAACTGAGACTGCCAGGCAGAAACACTCATTGAGGCTGCTTTCACAAGACTGAAAACTTAACTCTTTTTTTTTTTAATATTTATCTTTTTAATTGATTGATGATTGCTTTACAATATTGGTTTGATTTCTGTCATACATCAACATGAATTAACCATAGGTGTACATATGTCCCCTCATTCTTGAATCTCTCTCCCAGCTTCCACCTTTTCCCACCCCTCTAGGTTATTACAGCTCAATCTTAAAATGAGAAGTTTATAACTTTCAGTGATAGAGTCCTATTTGTTAACATGTCTGTTTGTTACTATGTCCTTGACACTGTGGTAAGCACTTGTAAGTGCTTCTGCACTGAGATACAGTTCTCACCCAAATACCCTTGTTGTTGTTCAGTCGCTAAGTGTGTCTGACTCTTTGCGACGCCATAGACTGCAGCACGCCAGGCTTCCCTGTCCTTCACTGTCTCCCAGAGTTTGCTCAAACTCATGCCCATTAAGTAGGTGATGCCATCCAACCATCTCATCCTCTGTTGTCCCCTTCTCCTCCCGCCTTCAATCTTTCCCAGCATCAGGGTCTTTCCCAATGAGTCAGCTCTTTGCATCAGGTGGCCAAAGTATTGGAGCTTCAGCTTCAACATCAGTCCTTCCAATGAATATCCAGGGTTGATTTCCTTTAGGATGGGCTTATTTGATCTCCTTGCTGTCCAGGGGACACTCAAAAGTCTTCTCCAGCACCACAGCTTGAAAGCATCAATTCTTCTGTGCTCAGTCTTCTTTATGGTCCAGCTCTCACACCTGTACCTGGATCAGTGGTATTCTTTGCTCCCCTCAACTCCCATTTTTCTGATGAAAAAGTAACCAGCCCACTGGCACACCGCTAGTAAGGTCGGGAAGCCAGGACTTGATGCCTGTTTGTGGAACTCCTGCCCCCTGCCCCCAGCCTACACTCTTAACCTTTGTTACTCAAAATGTGTTCCAAGCAACAGTAGCAGCAGCATCACTGGAAATGTTAAAAATGCAGCATCTGAGAATAAATCAGAATCTGTGTTTTTAACAAGATCCCTCAGTGACATGCTGCTTTATCTCTCTGTCTCCGAACTGCCCTGAACCGCCCCTCCAAAAAAGAAACAAGTTCTATTCTGCTTTTGCGTGTTGAATATAGTATTTCTCAAACTCCACAGTGCCTCTGCACCACCTGAGAACCTGATTAAAATGAGATCTTGTTCTAGAAGACTCTCTTGCTTGTTAAGGAGAAAGGAAAATCTGTTGACTTGCCCCGGTCATTCTTTTTCCACGTCAGAGGAACTTTCTGCTAGGTCACTGAGTTGTATTTTGCAAATTCCTGAACTTACCACCAAAAAAAAAAAAAAAAATTATCAGTGAAAAGTTTGGAGAAAAAAAAAGATCCAAACCTACAAATCAGAAGCTCAGAATCTGCAAGAGTAGAATTCAGGCATCTCTGTTTATAACAAGCCTCCAAAGTCTATGCAGTTCTGAACTTGAGAACCACTGACATTTGAGAATCCCAATAAATTCCTTATTTGCCAGAATGTGAATCAGTGAATTCCAGGAGACATAGGACATTCAGAAATTGAATGTCAGGTGCATAGCCTGCATTTTGTAATAACTGCTTTAATGTAAAGATTGAACTTTGTTCCTCAGAAGTTTGGGGTCACCCTGAGCTCCCTTTCAAAGGTAAAAGTAATAGTGTGTACCTTCCCCCTCTAAGCAACGTGCACAAGGCAGCAAGTTCCCAGATGTTGTAAATAGCTGGGCACAGAAGCATCTTCAGTTACAGGGTGACCTGTGCTACTTTGTGTGATGTTTTGAGCCCCTAACTTGTAAATGTCTAGATTAATTCAGTCTATCAAACTCTAATCAATTGCCTGACTTGTGCAAAGCCCTGTGTTAAGTTTTAGGATCCTGTTGATGTCTCTGTGACCAACGGATCCACTTATGCGGCCTCCCTCCCTTCATGGCGGGCTTAAAAGAATTGGACAGGTTTCCTGGGTGTGCTCCGTCCACTGGCCCACTTAGCACTGGGGGACAAAAAAGCCAGGCTCCAAGATAATATACTGTGGACAAATTTGACTAAGATTTGAAGCTTATGAGGGGGAAAAGTTTTTTTTTTTTTTTCCCCTGGGTGTCTTTCTTCTAAATACTGAATTAACTTTCTGGGGATTACTTTAGAAAAACCTCATAGTAATAGCATTAATAATATTTTATTGATCCTAATAGAAAAACTCAAAACCCTAAAGCACTCAAATTTTGTGCAGACACAAAAGAACATGCTAGAAAGTGAAATGTTACAGTGTGCTTAATGTTGTTAACACAGTAAGTGTTTCTGGATCCTCAAGGAAAGTATTAGAGGCTTAGCCCAATGTATAGTGTGGGAATTGTGACCCAGCTTTCCTTGGGAAAGTTAGAGAGCTCCCTTTCAAAAGTTTTCATCTCATGAGGTCTGAAGGTATTGCATGGGCCCTGCTTGGGGAAAGAGGAAAGTCTGAGTGACTTCAGGTTGAGGGGGTGAAGTAGTGACAGAGGCTATAAGCCACAGCTAAGCTCACTCCACTTTTGGGTGGCACCCCACATAATAATTTGGTCAGCAGTTTTCTCAAGCTCACTGAGACTCACATGGACATAAGTTTCAATATTTCCCCATAAATAGCCCACATGCATGTTAAGTCACTTCAGTCATTTCTGACTCTTTGTAACCCCATGGACTGTAGCCCGCCAGGCTCCTGTGTCCACGGGATTCTCCAGGCAAGAATACTGGAGTGGGTAGCCATTCCCTTCTCTAGATACTGCCTACAAGTCAGAGTTAAAAAAAAAAAACTCATGGCTTTCCATTGTTTGATTATGAGCAAGAGAAACGAAGCTGATTTCTGAATCCATTCTAATTACAGTAATTACAACAATAAAGCACCTAATGTTTGTGGGCTTCATTGTGGTTGATGAATCCAGAAACCTCATTATCCTCTGAGTGGGTATGAGTGATGCTTAATTATCAGATAAAAACGGAGGTTCCTAGAGGTCAGGCAGCTCAGCTGATGGGAAACAGCCAGAACTTAGATGTGTACCCACCACATCACCGCCCTCTCCCCAAATCATAAAGTTCCTGGAGTGTCTAAATGCAGTCCATAACTGAGCAAGCATAGTGGTTGATGCTGACTTCAGATCCCAAGTGCTAGTTGCACATTTGCCATTATTTCCCTCTTTGTGCAAAAGGCAGATGTTTCCTTATCAAGGAGCCAAAATCGAATCAGGATAATGTTCACCTCCACCAAGCGAGTGGGGCAGAAGGTGGAAGTCATCACTTGGATGAATCAGATCAGAAAACAACTACTAAGTCAAAGGAGTAAGATAGAAATGATCTTGATAATTTGCCTACATGGTCCAAATTCACCCTATAATTGCTGAAACCATTTCCATTTATTGCATGTAATAGGTTTTGCCATGTTCTTCTTTGAGCAAGGAAAGGAGAGGGCATTTTAAGTTCTTCTGGGTGCAGATTTCAAAATCATCTGCATCAGCTGTAACTAGTATCGCAAGCAAGAGCATAGCTTTGAGGCAAGGCTTTAAAATACACTTCTCGTTTCATAAGGATTTGCAAGGTGAAAATTGTGTGTGTGTGTGTGTTTTCACATGTGTATCTCAGTGCTAACAGAACAATTATCTTATTTTTTTTAACTTTTTATTTTGTACTCAGGTGTAGCCAATTAACAAACAATGCGATAGCTTCAGGTGAACAGCAGAGGGACTCAGCCATACATATACATGTATCCATTCTCCCCCAGCCTCCCCTACCATTCAGGCTGCCACATAACATTGAGCAGAGTTCCATGTGCTATACAGTAGTAGGTCTTTGTTGGTTCTTGTTATTTAGTTGCTCAGTCGTGTTCAACTCTTTGCAACCCCATGGACCATCACCTGCGAGGCTCCTCTGTCCGTGGGATTTCCCAGGCAAGAATACTGGAGTGGGTTGCTGTTTCCTTCTCCAGGGGATCCTCCTGACCCAGGGATCGGACCCACATTTCTTAAGTCTCCTGCATTGGGAGGTGGGTTCTGTTACCACTAGCACCACCTGGGAAGCCCCTTGTTGTTTATCTATTTTAAATACAGCAGAGTACATGCCCCTCCTAAACTCCCTACCCATCCCTTCCTCCCATCCCTCCCCCTTACAACCAGAAGCTCATTCTTTTATATGTGGAATCTAAAAAAGAAATGATACAATGAGTTTACTTACAAAACAGCAACAGACTCAATTATCTTTTTTAAATCTGGAAAGTGGTATAAAGTGGCATCTCCCACTTGTTGACTATGTAACTTTGGGCAAATAATCCTATGTAAGATTCAGTTCCCATTTTTTAAAATAATGGTACTTTTAGCATAGGGTTCTTATCAATTATTAAGTGAGATAATGCATGGAAAGCTCCTAGCATTTTTCCTAGCATGTAAGAAGCTGATGTTCTTGCTAATAGTTTCCCTATTTGATATTTTCGAACCCAAGAAAAAAGAATCCACTCTTTTGAATAAAACTTTGAGATTATCCTCTGAATTTTTTCTTTCATGTACACAAAAGTGTTAAAATATTATTTGTGATCAAATAATGCCTGGCCATCTTTTGAATTCTTTCCCTCTATTTGTATTTTATATATGGTAATGCTTTGGAAAAGCAGAAGCTTTAATATGTTGTTATCTTTATTATGATTATTTGGCTCCCTGAAGGGTGCCTGATGCTGTCCATCTCCCTGCATCTCGTTGGCTCCCTGGGGAGTTGTGGGGAGCCTAGTAAGTGGCAAGTTCTAGCTTAGTGACAAGTTCCAATGCCAATACAGTCTTTCAGAAATATTTGAGAATCTGAAAGTCTGGATTCAAGTTCAAATTCATCACTTACTAGCTGTACATACTTGAACGAGCCACTCATCTCTCCAACACTCCCAGGGAGTTAGGGTGTTAATGGAGCCTCTTATTTTCTTTCATGGAATTATTGTGAACCTTCATAGAATGACAAAGTGATTTTAAGCCACTAAAACATTACATCACTTAATATCATTATGGCAAACTTGCTGATATTATAAAAAGTATTATTAATAATAATAGGGCTCAGGCCATGATAATGAGATCATAAATAATACTTTGTTAGAATGAGTTAATTTTATTAACAAGCCACTTTTGCAAAGGCTTAATAGCAAATATAACTTTTCTTTCATAAAAAAAAAAAAAAAAAACCTGACTACTTTTTAAAATCCAATTGCTTTTCCTTTTCGGCATGTTAATGTAAAAATCTCTCTAAATTTAAAGTTCTGAAATCTTCCCTGGTGGCTCAGATGGTAAAGAATCTGCCTGCAAGGCAGGAGACCCAGGTTCCATCCCTGGGTCAATCAGATCCCCTGGAGAAGGGACTGACTACCCACTCCAGTATTCTTGCTGGAGCCTGGTGGGCTACAGTCCACAGGGTCGCAAAGAGTCTGGCATGACTGAGTGACAAACACTCACAAAAGCAAGATGTCTTGCAAAGGGCTCTGCTTCTCTTGTCCCATGGATTTGAGATCAAGAGAGCAGATCCTGGAGAGTTTGCTTCTGTCTTTAATAAACAGAGAAATTCAGATAGAGAGTGCAATGAAGTGTGACTGTTAAACATGCAATTCAGGAGAAAACTGAACAACTCAGGACTGTGGAGCCAGACTGCTGGGGTTCAAGTCCACTCTAGTTTCATGACTACATAATCTATTTCTCTGTATCCCATCTATAAAATTGGAATAATAATAATAGTCCCTTTATTGTAGGCTTGTTTTGAGACCTAAATGAGTTAATGCAAGTAAAGTGCTTAGAACTGTCCTTTGTTGCTGTTCAGTCGCTCAGTCATGTCTGACTTTGCAACCTCATGGACTGCAGCACGCCAGGCTTCCCTGTCCTTCACTGTCTCCCAGGGTTTGCTTAAACTCATGTCCATTGAGCTTCTGATGCCATCCAGCCATCTCATCCTCTGCCCCCCTCTTCTCCTCCTGCCTTCAATCTTTCCCAGCATCAGGATCTTTCCCAGTGAGTTGGCTCTTCACATCAGGTGGCCAAAGTATCGGAGCTTCAACTTCAGCACCAGTCCTTCCAGTGGACATTCAGGCTTGATTTCCTTTAGGATTAACTGGTTTGATCTCCTTACTGTCCAAGGAGTCTCAAGAGTCTTCTCCAGCACCACAGTTCGAAAGCAACTGTCCTTGGTCCATAATAAATGTCACTGTTAGCTACCATCATTGTCATCACCTTCAAAATAGACATCTAATTTTCTCAGGTGCAGAACAGGGCTTCTCCTTGTGCAGGATTTGTAGTGATCTCTTGAACATCACCTCTTCATAGGTGGTGTTTTTCTGTCCTTGTATCCCTATCCCCAGTTGTGCTGGTAAACCAGTTCTCTAAAAATAAAACTCGTGATCTGAGTGTTTGCTGATTTCTGTGGTGTAACTCTTCCCAGCCTGGCTGGCATCAGGCTACCAGTGATTTAATAGCTGTCTGCCAACTTCCTGAACACTTAAAGTCAGTACCCCCAACCTTAGATGAGCCAGCTCCAGCGCGCCACTGCTGATGGCTTAGACACACGGTGGCAGTGAGGAGGTTAAACAGTCAGGCTGGCAGCCGCATCGAGTAGTGAGTAGCGCTAAGTGACGAAAAGCAGGAGGAAATGTGTGGGAGTACAACGGTACCCTGGAGGACGGGCCTCGCTTTAAATTCTGATTTCCCAAGGTCAGAGACGCCAAATCAAAGAAATCAAACCCGTGAGCCTCCATAGCAGCCAGTTTCCATGATAGTCAAATGCCCCTTATTTTCAGACAGTCCTTCCTTGCCCCTCCCTGGCCCCCGCTTCTGCTGTAGTTTGAGAAACAGCCAGAAGCTTGTCAAATAGGAGCTGGAGAGGAGGAATCCTACCTGGGCTGACCACCCTCCCCATCCTCACCATCGCTGTGCTTTGCAGATTCCTGGTTCTCCCGCAGCTCCCTTTAGTCTAAAAAAGAACTGAGTTCCTTCTCACAAGTCACTCTGTCTCTAAATGGCATGCCACCCTCACCAAAGACTAGCCAGGTGACATAAAGAAGCATTTTTTCCCAGTTACAACTGCTTTCAGCAATCCCCACTTTCCTTTAGGTGAACGGTTTCCCAAACTGGAGAAAAAATTGCCCCAAGTCAGCAGCATAATTTGAAGCAAGCATCCTGCCCACAGACTTCAGGCCGGCTGTCTCTGGACACAGCTTGCATCAACAGTGATCTTTCTTTATAAATTAATTCTCTGATGTTTCACTGGTGTTGCATTCAAGAGTCCTGTGTCTCTCTCTGAGCTTCAATCTCTGGTTCTCTGTGATTCTTAGTGTCAGGGAGGCTGGGGCTACACAGATTCCTTCTTCTGTGAATGTGAAGATGTCCTTCTTGCCTCTTCCACTTGCCTCCTGAAGATGTCTTTCTCCAAATCTATGAGCACCCACATACAGTCATGATGTCCTCCTGTACGTGAGAGTTCTCTGGAGTGTGGAGTCATTACGGAGAGCATACACTATTTCAATCTACAGGTTATTAATACCTTACACCTGCAGAGATCAATCTACAATATTCCAATATCAATCACTGACCACTGGGGGAAGCAGAGATTAACCCAAGAGCGCTTCTAATAACAGTAAAGATGGTTATTTGTGGACTACAGTAAATATGACGTGCTCATTGCATGCTGAGACCCACACACTTCTTCTACTACTGCCCAATCCCCCATGTGTTAGAAACCAGGTATTCACCCTCCCTCTGAACAGGGCATAAGGGTCATTACTGTGGAAATTGACCCACCCAAGGATACTGACACCGTATCATAGTTGACAAGCCCCACTGATGTTCTCAGAGCTTCCTATCAGATTTCTACTTTTATTCCACCCCATTCTTCAGTATGAACTGATAAGCCAGGATTATCAGACAAGGAATGAAATCCTCTCATTTGGAAGATAGGGACTGTCTTAAGGTTCCCCAGAGAAACAGAAACTATAGGATAGATGAATGGATAGATAGATGACTGATGGATAGATATATAGATTATAGATAGGTATGGAGGGAGAGAAACAAACAGAGAAAGAGAGAGACTGATTGATTTTTAAGAAATTTGCTCATAGGATTGTGGGACTGGCAAGTCTGAAATTTATAGGGCAGGACAGCAGGCTAGAAATTCATGAAGAGTTCATTTTCCAGTCTTTGATTTGAAATCCTCAGAACTGGAAATTCAGCCAGATTTCTGTGCTGCAGTCTTGAGGTAGAATTCCTTCTTCTTAAGGCTTTCTTTTGAATAGGTAAGATCCACCCACATTATTTTTCCAATAGTCACGTATGGATGTGAAAGTTGGACTATAAACAAAGCTGAGCACTGAAGAATTGATGCTTTTGAACTGTGGTGTTGGAGAAGACTCTTGAGAGTCCCTTGGACTGCAAGGAGATCCAACCAGTCCATCCTAAAGGAGATCAGTCCTGAATATTCATTGGAAAGACTGATGTTAAAGCTGAAACTCCAGTACTTTGGCCACCTGATGTGAAGAGCTGACTCATTTGAAAAGACCCTGATGCTGGGAAAGATTGATGGCGGGAGAAGCAGACAACACAGGATGAGATGGCTGGATGGCATCACTGACTCAATGGATATGAGTTTGAGTAAACTCTGGGAATTGGTGATGGACAGGGAGGCCTGGTGTGCTGCAGTCCATGGGGTCACAAAGAGTCATGACTGAGCACCTGAATGGAACTGAACTGAAGCCACATTATGTAAGATAATCTGCTTTGTGCATGCATGCTAAGTTGCTTTGGTCATGTCTGACTCTGCGACCCTATAGACTGCAGCCCGCCAGGCTCCTCTGTCCATGGGATTGTCCAGGCAAGAATACTGGAGTGGGCTGCTATGCCCTCCTCCAGGGGATCTTCCCAACCCAGGGACTGAACCCACATCTCATTATGTTTCCTGCATTGGCAGGTGGTTCTTTACCACTAGTGCCATGTGGGAAGCCCAATCTGTTCTACTTAAAGCCAACTCATTGTAAATATTAATCACATCCACAGATACCTTCAAAGCAACATCTAGACTAGTGTTTGACCAGTAACTGGGCACTAGAGCTTAGTCAACTGGACATAGGAAGTCTGCCTTCACAGAGACCAAACCTCAGAAACAGATAAAAGCGACTTGGAAGATACTATACAGGGAGAGAGCTTCATTAGCATATTATTAATATCTTTAGAGAAATAAGAGAAGATAGTATAACCTCAAAACAGGAGCCGGATGTTATGTGTTTTAAGAAAATAAAAGCTCAGTGAACAAAGTAAGAGCCTTTGGAAAAACTCAGCATATATGAAAATGTCAATAAAAGTTTCAAAAGATGATAAACTCAGAAAGTAAGACAAAACCCCACATAGGTGTAATTTAAGAGAGAAAAATAAAATTAAAGAAAATCCAAAAGATCTGACATCCAAACCATAAAACTTCCATAAAGATAGAACAGAGAAAATAAAGGAAAGGAAATCATCAATGAAATAAAGAAAATTTCCCAAAGTTCTTACGATTTACAGCTGGTGAGAGATCCCACTGAGTACCCAGGACTGGTTGAAGTAAACCCACATGAAAGTGTACATCATTGTGAAAGCTCAGAAAACTGGGAGCAAGAGAAGGCCTTCCAAACTGTTAAGAGAGGAAAAGAAACCAGGTCACACAAAGGAACCAAAATGACTTTGGATTTCTCAAAAGTAACACAGAAGGAATTGCTTAGAATTCCATACCTAACTTAATTATCAAAAAAAAAAAAAAAAAAGTGTAATGATGGAGTAAAAATACGTTCAGCTGCATGAGGTCTCACTTGACCTCATGCACACCCTTCTCAGGAAGCTGCTGTGGAAGAGATGTAATGCCATGAGCACAGTACCTAGATAAAGTCCTACGTAGAGACATCCTGTCTTTACAGTAGCAGTGTGGTGGGGAAAGCATCTTCCTTCACATCCTGATCTCTGTTCTTGGGATCTGTTCCCTGGGTGTCTTTTCACCCTTCTTACTATCATTCATGTATGTGGTTAATTAGATGAATTTTTGTGGACTAGCACGAGCTACAAACCATTACATGGCATTTTTGTGGCAAGATGTGTTCCAAGTTCAAAATAACCAATTTGCTAATCATCTTTGGAATTTGGACCCTCTTCAGAGGAATTAGGAGGCCACATTACTGAAGAGTCTGTGCACGCTGAGCATCAGCAGAAGCATCTGTGGCTCACGAGCTCCTCTGTTTCTCCAGGTTATCAGTGTACTTGTCTCTCCCAATTCACCGGAAGAAACTGTGAATCTGAGATCACAGCCTGCTTCCCAAACCCCTGCCGGAATGGAGGCTCCTGCGACCCCATAGGAAACACTTTCATCTGCAGTTGCAAAGCTGGGCTCACTGGAGTCACGTAAGTGCGACTGTGCAGTTAGTCTTTTTCTACACTGCCTCTTCTTGGTAAGAAAACAAAATTAACTGGGGCAAAATATCTACTACTGATAGGATGGGCAAATGGTTAATGCCTGTACATGAAGAGTGCTTACCAATGACTAGAATGTTATCAGGGATTATCTCTGAGGAGTGGGATTATGGGTAAATTACATTTTTACTTTATTCTTCTCTATATTTTCAAAAAGTTATATAAGTACTATGTGTTATATAATCTGGAAAAAATTCTTTTAAAGAAAGTCATCTATGACCTAATGTTTCCAGGATAATTCTAAGATAGATATGCTATGCATTTCCCCAGAACTCATCAACTGGACTCTACTGCCTAGGGTTTTATGATCATCCTGAGAAACTAAAGACTTACCTTTACTTTGAAAATCTTTTATTCCCCCAAGAATGAGGGAAATTAAAGTGTTAGCCAAATGGAAAGGGAATGTTTTCAGTTCTGAGTAAAACACCATTTTAACCATCCTTGATGGTTTTAGAAATATATATATATATATATAAAATCTCAAGCAAAGTGATATTCTAATTACAGATCAGTCTTATGTATTCATTAAAGCAAATCTCCTGAGGACTTTACCAGGAAATACTTAGCTGACTTTGAATCGTTGGATGTAATTTAAAGTAATAAAGCTGCATTTATTTTTAACTACTCCATGATTCTGACTAATTTCCAGCTGACCTGGCCTCAATCTGTTCACATTAGGGACATTTGACTACATTTTAAAAGGTGGATTACCAAAGATATACGTGATCGGACCTTTTAAAATGAACATGTCGGAACAACTGCAGAAGTAGAGGACAAGGAAGAGGAAAGACTATATTCTTAAATAACGTTAAACTCAGAGGAAGACTTACATGTTTGCCTATTTTAACTATACTCAAAACAAGTCATGGATTGCTTTAAAGAGAATAAAGTTGATTTATTTTTCATTAGAATGCTTTAATCATTTTCCCCCTGGTAATCTGAGTTAGCATTAGCCTTTAACAGAAACACAGGGATTTCCCTGGTAGTCCAGTGACTGAGAGACCACGCTCCCCAATAGGGGCCCAAGGTTCCATCTCTGGTGAGTTAACTAGATCCCACATTAAATAAATAAAAATAAAATTTAAAAACCTAAGCATAGAATCTGGAAGATAAACATTGCTAGTATCCCTCCACCCAGCGCCTACATATGCCCCATTACTCTAGCTTCCCAAAGAGACCAAAAATTACTGTGTTCATTAGAGGGAAATGTCAGAATCAAAAACTTTCTCCTCCTGGGAAACTCTGTATGGGGTGTCTAGGTTCACAGCTCTTTATCTGCAATTCTACAATCCCCAAAGCTCTAAGAAGTAAAAAGATTGAGAATATAATCGTGGCAAACATTTGCTGGCAAAACCAAGCAAACCATTCCGAGGCTATTCTAGTCTTTATTTCCCTCATTTAGTGTGACTATCCATATGCTTCACTGTAGAAACACTGGTATATTTGGTGATAGGTCCTATGCCAGTTTGTGGGATGGGGTGGGTATTTTACATAATATGAAAGACACGTAGTGTATGTCATTTCTAAAATTGCAAAATTTTGCATTCTGAGATCCATCTGGCCCTGAGCATTTGAAGACCAGTATGTCTTCAACAGCATTTCTGGTTTCTTTTTCCATGCCGTCTCTTCTCTCCCAGGACAGCCCTTTCCTCCCCACCCGGCCGGGCAGGTTCAGAGTACGGGAGAGATGGCATTGGCTGGTTGGTAGGAAGCCCTTCACGTGATGAGGATGTCCTAGGGCTCACGCATCTCCCGTGTACCCTGCATCACGTCATTTCTGTGTTGCTTCAGGGGCCCCTACAGGGGCTTTTTACTGTTCTGAAAGATGTCCGTGTAAGAGCAGACGCACGCCAGCCCTGCTGTTTAAGAGGGGGCTTTTGTGTTCTGTTGCAAAGGTGTGAGGAGGACGTCAACGAGTGCGAGCGGGAGGAGTGTGAGAACGGCGGCGCCTGCGTCAATGTGTTCGGCTCCTTCGTGTGCAACTGCACGCCGGGCTACGTGGGCCAGTACTGCGGGCTGCGGCCGGTGGTGGTGCCCAACATCCAGGCCGGGCACGCCTACGTGGGCAGGGAGGAGCTGATCGGCATCGCCGCAGTGCTCCTGGTCATCGTTGCCCTCATCATCCTCTTCGTCGTCTTCCGCAAGAAGGTCTTCCGCAAGAGCTACTCCCGCAACAACATCACGCTGGTGCAGGACCCCGCCACGGCTGCCCTGCTTCGCAAGAGCAACGGCGTGCCCTTCCGGAGCCTGCGCGCCGGGGACGGCCGCCACGCGTACCAGGAGGCCGGGCCCCCGCAGGTGCCCGTGCGCCCCATGGCTTACACCCCGTGCTTCCAGGGCGACTCCAGGAGCAACCTGGACAAGATCGGAGATGGGCTGGGCGGCGAGCCCCAGGAGATGACCACCTTCCACCCCGAGTCCCCGCGCATCCTGACTGCTCGGCGGGGCGTGGTGGTGTGCAGCGTGGCCCCCAACCTGCCCGCCGTGTCCCCCTGCCGCTCCGACTGCGACTCCATCCGCAAGAACGGCTGGGATGCGGGCACTGAGAGTGAGTCCGCAGGAGGAATTCGGCAGCATTGCTTCCACCAGTGTTTAGTGGAACTTTGGGAAGGGAGAGCGACCCCAGAGGCACAGAGCTCTCCTTAGGACAGGCCCTGACACTGAAGGTTCACACCAGCTCTGAAATATTGCTCTGGTTCCTATCCCCATTTACAGATGGGGAAAATGAAGCTTAGAGAACATACATAAGGTGCCCACCATCACGGAGTTCATAAGAGGCTGTTGGTATTCCAACCCAGGGCTGCCAGCCTCTAAAACCCATGCTCTTCTCATAACAACATACTCTTGGCAGTAAACCAAGCAGGGTAGCCACATGTGCAATATACAGGAAGTGTGCTCTGGAAGGTCAGGGGGAGTATTTCCAGTCTTAGGGAGAAGACTTGAGAGGAGCAGAGGGACACTGGAGCTGGACCATGGTGGATTAAAATTCTAGTAAAAGAAAAGTGTCCCACATAGAAGCACCCACAAATTCAGAAGAAGAGCAGGTCCTTCTGTTTGGCTGGAACACAGGGTCCAGGAGACAAGCAGGAAATGTGGTCCAGGCCAGATGCTAGTGTTTCCCTCTCCTATTGGCCTCCTGGAGCAGAATTGTAGGCAAAAGGAAGACCCACAAGTGCAAAGGCCCTGGGGTGGGAAAGACTTTAGTTTATTGAAGAACATAAACAAGGTCAATGTAGTTGGAGCTTGGTGAGCAACACTAATGCAGAATTCTAAGCAGGAAAGTAGCGCAATATAATTTCCATTTTTAAACGATGGTTCAGACCAATCTGTGGAAAAGAGACTAAGCAGAAAGTAAGTGAGAACGAAGCAGTTAGTTGGCCTCTGCGAACATCTAGGCGAGAGGTGGTGATTGTTTTCCCCGCTCTAGTATCAGCCAGGCAAGCTCTGTTGTATCCTATGACTTTTCCTCAGGCCTAGTGGCTTTATATTCAAGCAGCAATAACACCCTGGGTGGCTGGAGTTTCCAAAGGCTGGGGATACAGTACTCTGATATATGTTGGAGCAGAAGCGGGGGTAGGCTGGTTTTAAATGAAGGTAGAAAGCACCTGTAGTCAAGGAGATAAAGGGTTCCTGCATGGAGGAAGGGGGCATGCCTCCTGGTGTCTTTAAGCTTTGGCCACCTCATGCCAAGAGTTGACTCATTGGAAAAGACTCTGATGCTGGGAAGGATTGGGGGCAGGAGGAGAAGGGGATGACAGAGGATGAGATGCTTGGGTGGCATCACCAACTCGATGGACATAAGTTTGAGTAAGCTCCAGGAGTCGGTGATGGACAAAAAAGCCTGGCGTGCTGCCGTCCATGGGATCGCAAAGAGTCAGACACGACTGAGCGACTGAACTCAACTGAAGATTTGAGAGGAAACTGTCTGAGAGGGCCTTCTAGAAACAGGAAGCAGCTCAGTTAGTGCAGGGGACACAGAAGGGGTCTCCTGAGGGGTGTCTGGCTCTGTTGTTTAGGAGGAAGCCAAGGCTAGAAGTTTGGATGCCAACTACACTCAAGATAATTGAATCTCTGAGAGTGTGAGTTCACCAAGGGAGCAGGAGCAAAGAGTATGCTCAATCTGGGCCACTTGCAAATGCCTGAATGTGCTAGGTAGGCAGGGGCTAGGGCCAGGAAGGGAAACACACACCGGCCACAAAGAGACAGCCAGGAAAGCAGAAAGGGCGGCGAGCAGAAGTTAAGGGTATCCATAAGGTCAGCAGGGTTCAGTCCCATTAAACCATCCAGGAGGATACAGTCTTACACAGAAAAAAATAGATGTACTATGCTTACCACCTGGATGTTTCTTAGTGATCTCAAGAATGTTTCAGTGAGTCTTCAAGACAGAGTCCAGTGTGCAAGGGTTAAGGATGAAGAGATTTAATGAGAAAACAGAGGCAGCGAAGCCACCACTGCTGTGTGCTGAATCGTTTCCTTAAATCCCACACTGCCCCACGTGGGTGCCAGCTGGAGGAGGGATGAGTGAAATAACTTGCCTGCGTTTGATTCCTGGGTTGAAAAGACCCTCTAGAGAAGGGATAGGTACCCACTCCAGTATTCTTGGGCTTCCCTGGTGGCTCAGCTGGTAAAGAATCCACCTGCAATGTGGGAGACCTGGGTTCGATTCCTGGGTCAGGAAGATCCCCTGGAAAAGGGAAAGGCTACCCACTGCAGTATTCTGGCCTGGGGAATTCCATGGACTGTATAGTCCATGGGGTCGCAAAGAGTCAGACACAACTGAGCGACTTTCACTTCACTTCATGAGCAGTAACTAGGAAAGGGAGGGATAGGATTCGAACCTGGTGCATCAGGTTCTTTTACCAAGACTACTCCTGGAACTTTTACAGGGAGGAGGAAGAGGCACAGGAGAGGGAGGGTCTGCTGATGATGGCAGAGAACCTCTACACATGCCAATCTAGTGCACCCCCACTGCTGAGTCCACCATTAAGGAGACACACTTATACTTCAAGTAGCTGCCCTTGGAAGAAGGCAATGGCACCCCACTCCAGTACTCTTGCCTGGAGAATCCCATGGATGGAGGAGTCTGGTAGGCTGCAGTCCATGGGGTCGCTAAGAGTTGGACATGACTGAGCAACTTCATTTTATTTTTTATTTTTTTCATTTAACAATATATTTACTCATATGCATGTTGAACGTAACTTACTAGACTGAAAGTTTCCTGATAGTTAGAAATTAATCCATCTTTGTGTTCTTTTATTGTAGCTGATATAGTGATTTGCACATGCAACTTCACTTTAAATGGCAACCCACTCCAGTGTTCTTGCCTGGAGAATCCCAGGGACAGGGGAACTTGGTGGGCTGCCATCTATGGGGCCTCACAGAGTCGGACACGACTGACGCGACTTAGCAGCAGCAGCAGCAGCCGCCCTTGGATTTTACCCATAAATATATTCCCTCTCAAATTATCTGTAGAGTTAGACTTCAGCCTTGCTAAATCCTCTGGTTAATGGAAAGCCTCCTTTTACTTAGCAATGAAAAGTGGGGGCTTAAATAAGTGGAGGAGTGCAGAGAGGAGTCTCTGCCCAGCACTGTGTTCACCAGCGTGGGGCACCTGGCATCTCCTCCCTCCCATCAGCTGTGCTCACGGCTGAGCCCGGTGCCCACTTTGTGCTTTTCCAAGGCACGTCTTGTTTTCTGTGGTGTGGCTGCTGACAGGTGAATTTCTCCCTGGTGTCTCTCTCCACTTAGATCAGCTATTTATCAACTGATTGTTTTGCTGTGGCTCCAGCATCCGGTGGCAGAGGCCACGCTGCAGTGCCCGCGCCCACCACCACCCCGCGTGGAAGAAACGGTGATCCCTCTAGTCATAGAGAAGAACAACCATTCCTGAAGCACGAGGCCCCTCTCTTGGTGCCGTCACACTCTGTAACGATTGGAAGTTTTCCTGCTGATCAGTTCCCTCCCCCTACTTCGGAACGTGACAGCTTTATTTCCAGACTCCACCTCAGGCCAAAACTCAAGCGGCCCCCTAAAGTATTGTTGAGTTTCTATGGAATACATTTCCTCCTTTGTTAAGCAAGGCAGCGCTAGCTGGCCAGACAGTCTCTGGGTGACTAATTCATTTTTCTCTTAACAACTTGGAGATACGGGTTGTTTTCCATTGCTTCCTTAGTCCATCAAATAAGACAGTAGCCCTGTAGTGTGCGTGTGTGGCTGTGTGGGTGTCTGTTGGTGTGTGTGTGTGCAGGCTGTCTTTGTGCGGCAAAGAAAGGGGAAGTGTGTGGCTAACAGCACGTCCACACCCCCGACTGCCCTCCTGCCAGAGTGCCGCGTGCTGCCATTCCCAAAAAGTGGTGTGATGCTGCCCTCTAGAAGGTGACATGGAAAACTTCACTCACTCCCCAGAGATGAAGTTTGGAGACCTGTAATGATATTCTTGCCTATAAAATATTTATACCCCTATTTTAAAAATAATCTCACTTAACCTGGTGTTGACACCACGTCGGTCCATGCAAATGATTTAAATTAACTCTGAAGGGCAAAACCCAGCCCACTCCATCGTCCCTTCACTCCTCACTCAGTCTCTCCCCTTTGAAGACAGAGCAGTGACTTTTGGCTGTCAGCTATTTGGAAGCTCATTTGCCACGGGTTAAGGGTTTCGAATCCATAATGTAAATCTCTTGATTGACAGACCTTTGCCCCCGATGGCACAATCAATTTTCTACTGTGTGGCTAAATTCTTTTCTGTAAGCAGATGAAAGCGCCCCAAGGAGTGAACTCTGGCAAGGGACGGGGCTGGAAAAATGCACAAGGTAACCAGTGTCATTTCTGCTTTCTCTCTGGCTGTCCGCGAAGACAAAGGGGTTGATGACCCAGGAGAAGTGACCTGCTTTGCAGGCAGTAATAAAGGCAGCAACTCGGAAGTTCAGTCCCTGAGTTCCTTCCAGTCGGATTCGGGCGATGACAATGGTAAGAAGTCCCGGGATTTGTTTCCCCTGGAGGATGGTGTTTCCTGTGCTGGCAGCCGCTGGCTGAGGGGAGGGTGATGGGACCTGTTTCGTTTCCTGACCTGATCTTGGACTTCTGCCCATGCTCACAGCTTTTTGGTGAACTTTGGTGTTTTTGGAAAACACCACTGTTGGGTGTTTTCACAGAAAAAGCACAGCTCTCATGGAGCTGCCCCAGCTGTGAGCAGGCGCAGAAGGAGATGAGGCTCCCCCAGACCTCCAGCAATGTGTCCTCTTTGATTTGGGTCATGATGGAACCACCTTCTCCCAAAGAATACTCTCTAGCAAACTGTGATTTATTTCCTTTTTTAACTCGTGATGATGTCTTCACTCTTCACTCTACATCCAACCTCCGCATCATTAGAAATTCGTTCAGAGGCAAGACCTCCTTCCAGTAGAACCTGCTTCCCAGAGAGGCAGTGCCTTCATTCAGCTGAGAACCCCTTATGATCGTGTAGGGGTCGTGAGCTTTTGGAGACTCTAGTAGACATGATACATCCGCTCCTTTGAAACATTAACATGCACCCAAAATGGTGCATCCCGTCCCATGTGGCTCATGAGCCCCACTGACTCCACAGCCACCGCCTCCACTGCCTACGAGCCCCTGCTTACGGAGAGGGTGTTAATTCTGGGCTCGGTCTTCTGACCTGAGGAACCAGGCTTGGAGACTGGGTTGATCCCCCCAGGAAGGGGAGGGGAGCAGAAATGGTCATGAAACAGTGAGAATTTACCACACGGTGATGAACCAAGAATAATTTCCAGTAGTCATCAATAGACAGGCAACCTTATCCTAGTCTATACCTTATGCCGTTTTCCCATTTGTCAACAACTGGTAAAAATGGAATATGTATTAATGTATGGCATCATTCAACCCTAAACCCTTGCAGAGTCTCTCTTGAGCGCTGCCTCCAACACTGGGCATTCTGTACCATGAAGTACAAAATGAAAACAACACAGTCTTTGCTGTCCCCTGACTCCCATCCCACAGGTAAAGATAGAAACAAGGGAGCCCCAAGACTATAACATCAATCACGGAAGTAAAATAGTCTGCTTTCCCCATCACTACCCTCAATCCCTCCCACTTCCCTCCCAAATCCCTGGCCCTCCTGAGAGGTGTAGAAACCATTGGGCAACAAGCCACGCTGACAGCAGACTTCCTCCAGCCTATATCAGAAGGTCAGAGGCAGGTCTCCAGATCTGGTTGCTTTGGTGTTTACCCCCTTCTTCAGCCCTACCAGAAGAAGAGCTGTCTCTTGTTTGTTTCATCTAGAGGCACCCAAGAACATAGTGTTTCCATCTCCGGACAGCAATTCCAGTGACGATGTCCGGTTGACTACTTTCACAGTCTCTGCTCCATGACATACTTGGGCTTTCATGCTTAGCATTCTAGGCTGGTCCATTCCAGCAGGCTTCCTAAAGTGTTAGGAATCTTCTTCCAATTAGTGTTGTTTTTTTCCTCATTCTTGTTTTTTAAATTATGAAAGTATGATAACACATTTATAGGAGACTTAGAAAAGACAGAACAAAATTGCAGATAATTTCACTATATATTACAATTTTTTTAAGTAAATTAAGATTTTTAGTTGGAGTTTCAATATCAAACTCTCAAAAGTTAATAGAATGAATATACTGAAAAGTAGAAGGATACAGTGGACCTTGGTAGCTTGGATGGTAAAGAATCTGCCTGCAGTGAAGGAGACCTGGGGTGGATCCCTGGGTTGGGAAGAACCCCTGGAGTAGGTGATGGCAACCCACTCCAGTATTCTTGCCTGGAGCATTCCATGAACAGAGGAGCCTGGCGGGCTACAGTCCACAGGGTCTCAAAGAGTCAGACACAACTGAGCGACTAACACACACATACAAAGTAGACCTGAAAAGCACATGAACCAATTCAATACAATTAAGATTTATACAATTTTCACACAATTCAGTTCAGTTCAGTCACTCAGTCATGTCCGACTCTTTGCGATCCCATGAATCACAGCACACCAGGCCTCCCTATTCATCACCAACTCCCAGAGTTCATTCAGACTCATGTCCATCGAGTCAGTGATGCCATCCAGCCATCTCATCCTCTGACATCCCCTTCTCCTCCTGCCCCCAATCCCTCCCAACATCAGAGTCTTTTCCAATGAGTCAACTCTTCGCATGAGGTGGCCAAAGTACTGGAGGGTCAGCTTTAGCATCATTCCTTCCAAAGAAATCCCAGGGCTGATCTCCTTCAGAATGGACTGGTTGGATCTCCTTGCAGTCCAAGGGACTCTCAAGAGTCTTCTCCAACACCACAGTTCAAAAGCATCAATTCTTCAGTGCTCAGCTTTCTTCACAGTCCAACTCTCACATCCATACATGACCACTGGAAAAATCATAGCCTTGACTAGACGGACCTTTGTTGGCAAAGTAATGTCTCTGCTTTTCAACATGCTATCTAGGTTGGTCATAATTTTTCTTCCAAGGAGTAAGCGTCTTTTAATTTCATGGCTGCAGTCACATCTGCAATGATTTTGGAGCCCCCAAAAAGATAAAGTCTGACACTGTTTCCACTGTTTCCCCATCTATTTTCCATGAAGTGATGGGACCAGATGCCATGATCTTCGTTTTCTGAATGTTGAGCTTTAAGCCAACTTTTCACTCTCCACTTTCACTTTCATCAAGAGGCTTTTTAGTTCCTCTTCACTTTCTGCCATAAGGGTGGTGTCTTCTGGATATCTGAGGTTATTGATATTTCTCCCGGCAATCTTGATTCCAGCTTGTGCTTCTTCCAGCCCAGCGTTTCTCATGATGTACTCTGCATAGAAGTTAAATAAGCAGGATGACAGTATACAGCCTTGACGTACTCCTTTTCCTATTTGGAACCAGTCTGTTGTTCCATGTCCAGTTCTAACTGTTGCTTCCTGACCTGCATAATAGTAGGATACAAATTCTATTCAAGTTCCCATGGACTATAAACTAGGAGACCCTGGAATATATCCAGGGACATAAAACAAGGTACAAAAATTTGATGGTCTAAAGGTATTGAAATCATACAGAGTCTGTTCTCTTAATCACTGTGGAATTATGTTAGAAATCAATATCAAAAGATATTGATTGAAAACATAAGCCATATGTTTTCAAGAGTAATATGACGTTTACAAAAAGAGATCTTTGACTTAGCCTTCTACCCATTGGTTTAAGCCTGATCACCTCGCCAAAAACTTCTGGTATCAGATGCTAAGGCGACCCAGGTGGGCACAGAAATCTCCTCCTCATTTTCTGACTATTTCAGAGGCCAAGCTCCCATCTACACTTGGCGGGTGGGAGCCGGGCCTCGGGTCGTCCCAGGTTGCCGTTGGTGCCATCTGAGGGTGAAACCATCAGTCCTGCAAAGGTCATCGTCCATGACTGGCATTTGGCTCAGAGCAGCATGGCTGACCAGCAAGTAATTATCCCTGGGAATAGTGCGATCTTCCTCGGAGCCTTTGGGAGTTACTAATGAGAAATTAGCACGAGCTTATGAGCCTCTGCCTTCCTAGATTGATTTCCCTGGGCCACGAGGTGTGAATTTATGGCGTGGCAATTCCTGCCGACCATGCCTTTAGATATGCTGCTGTTTCCCTTCCTCCGAGAACCCCAGGGGATAAGAGTGTCCGCTGTAGTCCAGTCGGTGGACTGTGGGAAGCTCTGGGCATTTGCGGGCAGTTCCTTTGTTGTTGTTGTGCTGTTGTTAAGAGTGTATATTCAGAAGACGTAACTAACCTGAGACTGTCCTTCTCCTCCCTCCTGTCGTCTTTCCTGGCCACAAGCATCCATAGTGACTGTCATTCAGCTTGTCAACAATGTAGTTGACACTATAGAGAATGAAGGTATTTACTGTTTTCTTCCGTAGCATTTCTTTGGGCAACTACCTTTTTAGGAAATACTGCTTCCTTGTTACTTCAAAAAAGGGATGATTTTATTTTATTTTTTTCAAGTATAATTGTACAGTATTATATATGTTTCAGATGTACAACATAGTGATTAATACTTTTTGAAAGTTATACTCCATTTATAGTTATTATAAAATATTGGCTATATTCCCTGGGCTGTGTAATACATCCTTGTAGCTTCTTTATTTTATGAACTAAGGGTGATTTTAATCAGCTGGCAACAGTAAAAAGGTGGTTTCAAATGAGACACTGAATGTCTCTGTCTGAATTAGAGTGAATTTTACAGTTTTGAAAAAAAATCCAGTTCATAATTTTTTCAATATGTGAGATACTCTTTTTACAAAATCTCTTCCCAGAGAAGAATATCCACTTAGTTGAAGTCCAGATTAATACTAAGTTCATTCTTACGTTCAACATGATTGAGCACCTACCATGAGCTAGGGATATTTAAGAAATCATTCAAAGCTACAATATTATGGGGATTGATTTCAATCAAGTAACTTTCATTAGTGATTTAAAACTTCTAGGGCCTGCTATAGATGGGTTTTTTTGTTTGTTTGTTTTGTAAATAACAACAGGGAGGAATAGGAGCATTGTTAAAAGTCATTTAAAATGTCCTGTTGTACCCTCTTCACATGCCTTGGACTGTCAGTTTCACTTCTCCCTTTGTATTTAAACAGTGTCTGTCATGGATCAAGGACAGAACTTCAACCGAGGTGACACTGCCACGCCCCCAGCACCAGATGTTCCTTATGCATTAGAAATTTCTGAGTTTGCTCTTAACCTGTCCGTCTCCCTCCATCGTTTCTGAGTGTCTTTGACCTGATTTTTGCATGTTCCAGGTGTCTCGTGTGCCCTGACTTTTGCATGTTCCAGGTATCTTGTGTGCTCAGCACTAGGGGTGAAAGCCCTGCTCACATCTCCCTCCCCAAGCCTCTCCCTTCCCCAGTCATTCATTCATTTGCACGGGTATCTCCCGCCCTCCTGCTGTCCACAGGAAGGCTGGTGCATCTTGCCTCTTAGAGCATGTTGCCAGCCTGGCTCTGCACTTAGCCTACAGCTAGAAAGAGGGTGTGGAGGGGAGAGCCTTCTAGAACTGTGTTTCCACAGCGTGCCCTTGCTCACCAAGGCTGAGAGGGAGACGCGGCAACAATCAGGTGTCCTCAGAGCTGCCGCTGCCTGTACCCCCAGGGCAAGAGCACGGCTGGGCCTGAGAAGGGCCCTATAAAAAGCATGGGGCTGTGCCTGGCTTCTTAGCTGTCTCCTGGGCATTGAAAGTTGCATGCCAGGTCCCCTGCCCATGGCTTTCTGCGCCCTGTGCCCAGCGCCGCCCTGGAGGAAACTAACTGCCCTGGCTTCCCTCTCACAGCCTACCACTGGGACACGTCCGACTGGATGCCTGGGGCCCGCCTGTCCGACATAGAAGAGGTGCCCACCTATGAGAGCCAGGAGGGCGCGGCGCCACCGGGCAGTGCACGGGGGCTGGAGAGCGACTACTACCTGGGGGGATACGACGTGGACAGCGAGTACCCGCCGCCGCACGACGATGAGACTCAATGGACATGAGTCTGAGTG
>NW_011494928.1:2943594-2970633 GCF_000754665.1 Bison bison bison
CCTCGTCCTCCGACGTGTCGGCCAGCTGCGGCTTCGACGACTCCGAAGTGGCCGTGAGTGACTATGAGAGCGTTGGGGAACTCAGCCTCGCCAGCCTCCACATTCCCTTTCTGGAGACCCAGCAGCAGACCCAGGTGTAGAGGCGGCATCGAGCCCGCGGGCTGGCACAACGCGCAGAGACCGGCTCGGCTCGCAGCTCCGCACAGCAAACAACGTGGTATTTTCAGCTGGAAACTCTTTCCCCGTACTGTCACGAGCAAGCTCGACTCCGCTTGGGTGAAAAGGAAAGGCTCAGAAATTGTTTCTGAGAGGTGAACCATCGTCCGGGCAGCACATGCCTGCCTACATGACCCAGAGGTGCACCGAGGTTTTCAAGGGGGAATCAAGCTCAGCCGTGATGTTAGACGGCCCGTCTGTCCGCTTTGTGCAGTCTTGTGCCCTGGGAAGTGTTACAGCGTCGGTCTGGTCCTTGCAGTATTAATAACTGGCAGCAAGCCAAGAGGCTTTGTTGCATGTAATTTTGAGCCAATGGGGGGAAGTGAAAATAGTAGTTATGACTGTTGGGAAAGTTAGTCTCTTAGGCAAAAGAAAAGAGGAACGACCATTATTAAATAAGAAAATGGGCTGAAGCCTTTCAAATCAACTTTTTATTTTTTTTAAATAAGCTACCCAATTTTCAGCTATAAAGTTAGGTTTGAGTAACATGTTTAGTATGCTCAGTTATTTTTGTTTGTTTGTGTTAAGCATCCAAAATAATATAGTTATATTTTATGATCATTGAGAAAGATATCAATGAAGAGGAATACTTGAGATATCTGGGTCCCATTTTGTAAGTTGAGGGGAAAGTTAATATTGTGCAAACATTGGAAAGAATGTGATTATCAGTCTTTGTGTTTTCCAGTAAATATTCTTGACTGTAACTACAGTTTTAACATTGAGGCAGAAATTGGCCTTTGTTCTGAGAATCAGGAAATAAAGAGACAAAAAAAAGGAATATTTTAGTACATTGTTCCCTAGAATGAGAGATATTGAGAGATTTAAGCAGAATTCACAAATTCAAGGGAAAAAAATTTAATACTTCCAAAGTTTTCAGCTAGATAATCACAGTTCTTGATAATGCAGATAAAAGGTGTGTGTTTTAAATTGGTAGCATCATCACTATAGATGCAATTTTGTTTTTTACAAAAAGGAGAAGAAAGATTAGTTACTGTGTATAAATTATAATAGTGTGTGTGTCTGGGCCTATGTACAGATATGTGCTTGCACTCAGTAAGGCTGCTCTTGAGGAAAAGTGACAGGAAGGTTTTAGGATACAACCTGTGTTAAAAATCCTGCCAGCAAGGCCAACCTTCCGATTTCTCTGATCTTGATGATATTAGAGAAACACCAAATGCCATATTTTTTTCCGATTCAGTTAACTTTATTTTGGTATTGCCGTTTATATTAACTTGAAGCAAAACTGAGCTTTTTTAAGGAAGAAGACAAAACAGTATTTTGTTATAATTTTTCAGAACTAAACTCTTATTTGAAAAAAGCATAAAGTTTCATTACCCCCTGCCCTTTGGTTCTCCTCTCTTCCGACATGCGGGCTTTGACCTTGAGTTTCCAAAATTGCCAGGAGAATCATCTGACTGGGAATACAGTAACTCGAAGCTTAAAGGTGATGAGCTGAGTAACTTTTCTCTTTTGCATCAGTCGGCTCATGGGCACGTGCACAGAGGCCATGGTTAAATAAATGCGTATTTGCACTCTCTGCATATGAGCGAATCTCTGTGTCCACAGTTTCTGGTGACATACGGCGTTGGTGTGTCTCATCCACTCAGACGTATTTTTCAGTTGTTTCACTCATGTTCAGTCCACTTCTTTATAGGAGTCAGTGTTTCCACAAGTTTGTGGTTAAAACAAACAAACAAAAATTCCGATTCATTCTCAAGCTTCCTGAGTAAAGTGTACACTCATACACTTCAAGATTTTTCAGCTTTTCTCCTCTTCCTATCTCTTAGTCAGACCTACTCATGGAAACATTATCTGCACTGTGGTCTTGAAATAAATGAATTTCACTAAGGCTGCTTGGGAGAATGAAATCTTTGGTATGTTCCTTAAGTAAGAAACCCATTTGCAAGAATCACAGAGAAAAGACAGACTAATGGTCTAGAATAGAATCGCTGCTACACTTTCTATGATGCAGTGGCATAAAAAACAATCAAAGTAAAACCAACAATTCATTTCTTGCCCCAGGAAATATTAGAAGGAGATTAATGCCGATGAGTCACTCCTGCTTGCACAGCATACCCTCCAGGCAGAGTGCCCTCGGAACCCAGTAATGAAGTAATAAATAGATCCTAATGCTGTTGTGAAGTCACCCAAGAAAATTGTGCCCACTCTTGGCTCTGAACTGTATAAAATACCTCTTTCTTCAGGATGTCTTCCCCTGGTTTTCTGCAGAGTAGCTCTGCAGCTAAATGTATTCCAGACAAGTGTGTTATGTTTTGATCAATTACCTTTCAACACATGGTATCTTTTCACTTTCTGGATAATTAGCTTTTCCTGTAGATTCTGAAATGGTTTGCAGCCAGGCCAAGATGGAACTAGGTGGGGTGACCAATGATTCAAGAGCTGGAAGGGTCCTTAAGATCTGCTTATCCAATCCCCTTATTTTATCAAAGAGGAAACATACCCAGAGAGGGGAAGGGACTCACCCAAGCTCACACAGAAAGTTAAGTAGCTGAACAAGAACTAGAACTCATCCATTTGACCAGTATTCTTTCTATTATTATTATTCACCACTAATCTGCATGGGGCATGGTATCTGCCTGCTTCTGCTGGAGCTTTGATTTCACCCCATTCCTGCTTTGGGATATACTAGAAGATAGAACTCATGGAGAGTATTTCTCTGGAAGCCTCATGATCTTAGGGTTTTTTTGCAGCTCCCATAGGAAAGGTGTATTGACAAAATTCATACATTTCTTTGGACATCTATCAAAACTGCTTTCACCAAATGAATGTTTTCTAAAATGAGGATGGAATGATAGTTATAAAATGGAACTCAAACTGATCAGTAAGTACAGTAAAGCTCTGATTATATTACCTACCGGGTCCATTTGTTTTTCTTTTTTCTTTCCTCCCAGCCCTGGTATTTATGCCTACCCCATTCACCCTGATGAACCACATGGGAAAGATTTAAGCCAATTAGTGTCTTTCCCATACATGTTTTCCTCACCTGTATGCGCTACCTCTGGAAGCCATTTTCCATAGCCCATTGTAGGCACTTTACTTGTATTGCACACATTCTGATTAGGTTGAGAGTAGCTGGACTAGTGGTGCTTGTCATACAGTCAGCAGAAGCTCTGGGCTGTAAAAGATAAGGTAGGTGTTTAATTTATTTGCTTTCTTCTATGAGGATTCTGTTACTGAGTTTCGTTCCATGCCAACTTTCCATGTACTCCTATCCTGCCAGTTCATGAAATGCCATTGTAGAAGACTTGGTGATATGAACAAGTCACGTCCATGCATTTAAGATTTATCCTATCAGACAATTGGGGTGAAAACCTAGAGAGGGGATTGATGCGTTCCTGGAACTTACCTGGAACCACTCTTGGGAATCATTAGCAGAGCCTGGGGAAAGGAAGCAAGGGAAACATTGTTGGCCAATTCCTGTTTACTCCCCACCCCCACCCACCCGCTGCCCCGCCGATGCCTGAGTCTACGTGATCAGCATCAGGGAGACAAGAGGTAAGCCAACTAGACCATTGAGGACCCAGGGACACCTCCATGGGAGAATTTTGGGAGCTCTCTGTGCCTTTGGCATGCACTGTCCAGATAATCGTCTGGTCTCTCCTCTCTGCTGCCCTCCCAGTGCACGGGTATTGCTAAAGTGGTTAGGTTTTGTGTTTTTCGTTTTTAGCTTCCAATCATGAGAAATGGAGATGTGAAGAGGCATTTCTTCAGCGTTATCATTTTGTGTGGTCTGTGACAAGGCGGGTTCTGTGTTTTTGCTGGGGTTTGTCCTGCAGCGTTCAACTGCACATTAGTCTGGTGGAAATCCACAATGTCTTTAAGCTTCTGGTTGTATAATTCTAGGGTTTAAAGTTGCCATATGTGGATTTGGCATCAGTTAATATTTAGCCAGCTGGCTAAGAGATAGGAAAAGAATAAGATTTTCTTTCCTTATGTAATAATGAAAAGCAATAATTACAAGTATGTAATATTACACAAAGGCCATAATTAGTCTCTTCCAGTGTTTAGAATGCACTCGAGAATCGTAGAGTCGTTTGGAGTGTGTTTGGACCCATCAGTATGTACTGTAGTACCCTTCTGGCAAACAAATACCTGAATTGCTACTATTGAACAATTTTATGAGCCCATACTACTGCATTTTGGGAAATGACAAATGTGTTCAGATGTGTTCAGAAATGGAAGCAGTTCTTTTTAAGCACTGTATCAGAGAGATTGTCATGTAAATTTACCTGTTACAAACAGGCTGGTTTGTAAAAGATGTATGTTTCGGTGTTAAAATGTTTATAAAATTGTATATAATGGTTTCAATTTTCCAGGCTTTTGTAGATATACTGTATTTGATGCCTATCAGGATACTTTAATTTGGGGGGTTGAATATAATGTTAAGTCACCCACACTGTTGGTCTGCAAACTATTGAGGTAACTACACAGACACACACATAAAGCATTTTAGATTTGAAAATGGTGTTTTTGAGTCATTTCCAAATGTTCTATAGCCTTTCTTTGGTTCCACTGTTTTCATTTAACTTTCTCTGTTTCCAAGAAAATGTTTTTATTGACATTTTAAAAATCGAGTGTGTTTTGCCCAGTTACTAAGTACCTGATTTGTATGCCATTTCAGATTCAGAATGAAGTACATCATTTCTTCACACTCACATACACTCACCTCAACTTGCACACACATCACACACCAAACCTTATGCAAAGGGAAAGCTAACACTTAAAGTGGATCCTGTCCCTTATGGAAATGAATTGTTTCTGCATATAATGCTGTTGGCAGTATTCAGTCTTGTGTTCTTTTTCTAAAAAAATGAAAGAAAAACAAAAAAGATAACAACAACAACAACAAAAAAAAACCCACAAAAAAAACGAACAGTGTACAGGTTTGTAACTGCCAAAATTTGATGGTTAAACAAATTTTCAAGTAAAAAGAAAAAATTGAAACTATCAGTCGTGTTGACTTTTTTAAGGGTCGCCTTTCATTTGTCTTCCGTTAATTGCTCACATGGCAATTATATCTGTAGGGATAGTAGTTTCCTCAGAAACTTCTTTCTGCCACAGAGACTCCCACGGGGTCTGGTGCACGCCTACACTGAAATTTGATGTAGCTTCTTACTGGGTGCCATCGCCTATAGGGTTTTTTTCCTGATGGGGATGAAAACAGTGCTGGGTCATTGAGCCTCATCACTGCAGAAATCTTTTGTAAATGCATCCCCATGCATTCTAGGCAGCTTTACCAGCAAGCCTCTTCCTAAATAAATGCTGCTGCTGCTAAGTCACTTCAGTCGTGTCCGACTCTGCGCCACCCCATAGACGGCAGCCCACCAGGCTCCCCCATCCCTGGGATTCTCCAGGCAAGAACACTGGAGTGGGTTGCCATTTCCTTCTCCAATGCATGAAAATAAAAAGTGAAAGTGAAGTCGCTCAGTCGTGTCCTTATGGACTACAGCCTACCAGGCTCCTCCGTCCATGGGATTTTCCAGGCAAGAGTACTGGAGTGGGGTGCCATTGCCTTCTCCATCCTAAATAAATAAATAAACCCAAAAATTGGGGACACAATTAGCACCGAAGTTTCCTCCAAAAAGCAGAGCTCTAGACAATTTTGTATACAGACTAAAAGTCAAAATATATACAAGAGAAGTTGAGGAGTGCCAAATTGATCTTCTGAAGAAGTGACATTACAGGAAGTTAACTTGAGACCACAAGGGACTGACTACAAAAGGAGAGGCACAGTCCCCACCCCGCCTGGGCGCGGGAGGGCCAGGCCTGCTGTGAGAGCATCCTTGTCTGAGCAGCAGCGGCACGAAGGCGCCTCCTCGGGCACTGAGAGGCCTGGGGCTGGCCCTGCCCGCTCCAGCAGCCCAGCTCCACAGGCCGCTCCCTCCCCGGGATGCTGGATTCTCACTGCCATGCTCCCCTGGCTGGGCTTTCAGTCTCTCCTGACCAAGTGGGCTGCGATCCTCCGGTTGCCTGTCCATCTGTTGCAGGAAGGGGGACCCCTTCCAGGGCCCGAAAGTGGGTCTTGTCTAACACTAGGAAACGAGTTGTCCGAGGAGACACATGTGCTGACAAAGCAAGACTTTTACTGGGAAAGGGCACCCGGGCGAGAGCAGGAGTGTTGAGGTAATCCGGGAGGACTGCTCTGCCCTGTGGCTTGCAGTCTAGGGTATTGTTATTAGTTTCTGGGTTGTATTTAGCCAATCTTTCTGACTCAGAGTCCTTTCTGGTGGCGCAGGCATCACTCAGCCAAGGTGGATGCCAGCGAGGATTCTGGGAGGCGGTTGGACACATGGTGTCTCCTTCTGACCTTTCCTGAACTCTTCTGTTTGGTGGCGACTTATTAGTTCCGTGTTCCTTACCAGAACCTCCTGTCGTAAAAGGACTCCTGCAAACAGTTACTATGGTGCCGGCCAGGGTGGGAGGTTTCAGTCAGTGTGCTTCCTCTAACGCGTCCATGCATTTGCAGGCAGATAAACAATCAGATAAAAGAGGGGGCGCACCAATTTGCTAGCTTTGCCCACTTCCATGGTATTGATGCCAAAAACTTAGCCTCTAGGCACTGGTGCTGAATCAGAGACACAGTTCTGGGTGAAGTAGAAAACAACAGCTTTATTGCTTTGCCAGGCAAAGGAGGTCACATGGGCTTATGCCCTCCAAACTGTATGTCTGGGATTTGGTGAGGAGTTTTACAGCAGTGGTTCAAGGATAGGGTTGCTGATAAGGATCAGAGTATGTTCGGGGCCTGCCCTCCTTTAATCTGGTCTCAGGTGGTCTGTTGATGAGCTTCTGTGATTCCCAAGTTATCGATCTGTGACCTTCTCTCTGGAATGAAGAATGCTTCATCAAGTAGTTAGCATCTTCCATTCCTTGGGGGTTTTAGTTCTACAGGAGAGCTCGGAAACAGTGTGTTCTTCCCTTCAGGCAGAACCAGGATCCTGCCCCAAGGCTACACTATTATTTCTTGACTGCTACTCCTCTGTCTCTGCATCCCTTCCCTTGCCTGATAATAACTAATAACTGAACCTGCCCTTTGGAACTCAGGGAAGGCCGTGGGGCTAAAATCCATTCCCTACAAACTAGGAACAGGGGACACAGAGAGGCTTCCGTGCCCAGGAGCCCCGCAGGGTGCTGCTCGGTTTCAGTATGAACTCTTGTGTCATGGCTGGCTTCAGACCACCAGGATAATGTGAACCAGCTCACAAACTGCTGGGCTCTGGAAACCCAGTCTGAGCCAATGTCAGTGGGGCCCTGGCTCCCCCACTGGATCAGAAGCCACCTGAGGGCAGAGTTGAGTCTTTTCTGTCTTTATTTCCTGGGTTTCCAGGACAATACCAGGCTTCCCAGATGGTGCTAGTGGTAAAGCAGCTGCCTGCCGATGCAGAAGACATAATAGATGAGGGTTCGATCCCTGGAGGAGGAAGTGGGGACCCACTGCAGTATTCTTGCCTGGAGAATCCTGTGGACACAAGAGTAATGAGATCTCGAAGAGTCAGACACGACTGAAGCAACTTAGCACGCACGCACAGTGCAGTACTGACCCTCACTAGACATTCTTGATTGAAAAATTAATCAGTGACATCTCCAACTAAATTCCCTTGATCTTATAAATCCTTCCTCATTTTGGTGAATCTAGTAACTGCAATAAGAAAGATGTCAAGAGAGGGAAGCACTGAGAACGCTCAAAGTCTCCTGCCTTTCAATCCAACAACACAGGGATGTGCTCATGAATTGAGCAAGAAAATATTCGTGTTCAAGACTCTCCTGTGGCCACCCTTAGCAGAAAGAGAATGTGTTTAAATCTCCATCCTTACCTCCAAAATGGTAGGGACACCCAGAGATGTCAATTAAGAAATAACGTTGGTCTGGCTAGGGAAAGAGGAAAGAGATTTTTTAATGTCAGTCTCCATTCTCTGCTGTTTCTTTGAAATAATGGACTGGTTCTTAGCTTGGAAACAGATTTCTGTGGAAAGGCCACTTTATCTGTCTGGGTCGGGGTCTCCAAGGCACACCTGAGTTCAGTGATTCCCTAAGATAACTGGAGATTCAGCACAGGGGAGCTCAACACACATTCACCATCCAGGGTTTCACTGAAGGCTGGTCTTGTCAGCACCTCTGCCTGGGATGTACCAAAATTCCAGACTCCCAGAAGAAATGTAAGCGTTCAGCATAAATGACGCTAAAATGGTGGGAACTCCCCCTTAAATTCACTTTTCCAAACACAGGTCAAACGCTGCCGTGAGCAGGGCTTTCAGAGGACAGCGTCAGGGCTGCGAGTCTCTGCACAGACCCTCTGAAGTTTCTATCAGACTGACACTCTCCTGTTTGTCCAAGTTCCTATCAGTTAGCAGCTTCCAGTTTCCGCTGGCCTCTCCGTGTTGCCTGCAGCTCTTCACACCTTGACCTGCCCTTCTCTGTGTGGACAGAAGATCCAAACAAAACACTTCTGCCAAAACAGCTGAAATCAAGCTGGTCAACAGATGATACTATTCAATTGTGATTTCTGTAAAAATTCTCATCTGCGGTCACTAGTTCTCTTCTAGTGCGCAGCAGGGCAGTTTCCCAACCTAGATATACATCTTGAAGCACTTTGGCTCGTTTCTCAAAATTCTTCCTTTTTTCTCTCCATTCTTTTACTTTCCAATTACTTTTCAGCCACTTATGCTTGTTCTGTACTGTTCTTAATAAAGATTTGGAACAACCTAAATAATTAACAATAATGATAATTTGGAACTAATTGGCCTCAAAATTAAAGCAGCCTAACAGATCAAGCAAGAATAAGGGGATTAAAAATAGAAAACTCTATCTAAAACATTTTTTCATGTCCCTTTAATATTTGTACTGCCTTTTCTTCTTCCTTTCTTGCTTCCTTTATTCTTCTCTTTATCTTTTCCTTTTTCTTACTTCCAAACCAGTGCAGGTTCATCACAAAAATGAGATAAAGGAAGCCAGGCAGAAGAAGGGCTTGTAGAACACTTGCATATGTTTCTAAAAATGGTCATTTGTTTTTCAGAGTATATGATTTTAGGACATTGTCTACATAGATTAATATTTTTAAATGAGAACCTTTATGAATATACTTTTTGGAATTATAAGAAATATTGCCCCCAGTAGTAGATAAGTGCTTTCCACACAAAGACAGACATAATATAAAGACATCCAAAACAAAGCATGAATGGTCCCCAGAACATTTTTCTTTTTGTGAATTTACGTATTTTTAATTGAAGGATAGTTGCTTTACAATATTGTGTTGGTCTCTGCCATGCATCAGCATGAATCAGCTGTAGATAAACACATGTCCCCTTGCTCCGGGACCGCTCTCTCCCCTGCACTTTTCAACTGATGTTCCCTCCAAAACAAACAAGATCGTTTCTTTAAAAATGTAGGGGAAATTTTTAAAACTTTTTATGTTCAAATTATTCTCTATTAAGTGCTTTCTTGGTGACCTTTTGTAATGATTTCCTTTTTAGATGTTTTCTGATCTACAAGTCCCTCGTTGGTCAACCAGGTTCCACAAGAGTCAAATATCTCTCCTTCCATGTCACTTTCCCAGGCTTTCCGAAATCCTTCCTTCCACCCATTTTTTCCAGATGTGCCCTTTCATTTGGTAGCAAGTTGCATTGAACTGGCACTTAGTATGCAGAGCCCTTGATCAGCTAGAGCCAAACCGGCACAGACCTTGACTCCAGGAGAAAGCAGGAAGAGATGTTGGAGCAGACACTATTTTTACAAATTTTCAGTTCATTGGTGAATATTTGTTTAGTGTGAATACTTATGCTTCCGCATTCAACCTCCTAACAGTGAGAGGTTCAGATAATGGCAAATTTTTGTATAGGTGGCGCTAGTGGGAAAGAACCTGCCTGCCAATGCAGGAGACATAAGAGATACAAGTCTGATCCATGGGTGGGGAAGACCCCCTGGAGGAGGGCATGGCAGCCCACTCCAGTACTCTTGCCTGGAGAATCCCACGGACAGAGGAGTCTGGCGGTCTACAGCCATAGCATTGAAAAGAGTCAGACACAACTGAAGTGACTTAGCACACACAGCACAAACACACATATATAGATAAGAGTCACATAATGGGATTCTAAAAAATTGCTCTGAAACTTACTGTGTTCTCTTAACCCTCTGTCTCAGACATCTTTACAGGTCCATGCTGTATTCTGCTTGATGACATTGTTTTCCATGTCATGATTATTCCATAATTTTATGGAATCATGCCCTTCTTTTTAAATTGAAATATGATTTATTTATAAAATTATAGTAGTTTCAGGTGTGCAACATAGTGACTCAGTACTTTTAAGGATTATACTCCACTTAAAGTTACTTACAAAATAATGGCTCTATTTCCCTGTGCTCTACAATATATCCTTGTTGCTCACCTATTTTAAACATAGGAGTTTTTATCTCTTAATTCCACACTCCTACCTTGCCCCTTTCTCCCTCCCTCTCCCTCCTAGTTTGTTCTCTATATCTGTGAATGTGTTTCTATTTTGTTATATTCATTCATTCTTTGCGTTTTTTAGATTCCACATATAAATCAATCATGCCCTTCTAGACTGACTGTTTTAATGTTTGGATATTACAGACAAGACTCCCATGAATATTCTTGTATAAATGTACACACATGTTAGGATTCCTGAAGGATGGATTTCTGCAAGCAGAATTTTTAAGTCAAAGAAGACCTCCACTTCTGAGTCTGAACCTTTCTCCCATTTTAATTGCTTTCAAAATGGTTTCATCAAATAATAATCCCACCAATGCATGCATGCTAAGTCGCTTCAGTCATGTCTGACTCTTTGAGACCCTATGGACTGTAGCCTCCCAGACTCCTCTGTCCATGGCATTCTCCAGGCAAGAATACTGGAGTGGGTTGCCATGGGATCTTCCCAACCTAGGGACTAAACTTATGTCTCTTATGTCTCCTGGATTGGCAGGTGGGTTCTTTACCACTAGCACCACCTGGGAAGCCCCATTCCACCAACAGTAACACCCAACATGCAGCAACTTAAAACTTACTCTCTCCACCAAGTGCATAAAGCTGGCCTCTGTTCTGGAAGCCATACTGCTGCTCCAGATTCTCAGGAGATCCAGGGTAGGCACTGCTATGGCAACTGCTGATGCTGAAGCTGAAGCTCTAATACTTTGGCCACCTGATGCAAACAGCCAACTCATTGGAAAAGACCCTGATGCTGGGAAAGACTGAAGGCAGAAGGAGAAGGGGACGACAGAGGATGAGATGGGTGGACAGCATCACTGATGCAACGGACATCAACTTGGACAAACTCTGGGAGATGATGAGGGACAGGGAAGTCTGGGGTGCAGTCCATGGGGTTGCGAAGAGTCAGTCAGACACGACTTGGCAACTGAGTAAACTTGCTGCCTGCATGAGCACCGACCCATCGAGTCTCGATATCATCTGTAAACACTGCCTCGCGTGCCGCTCGTCTCGGCCTGTTCAGGGAGAACAGGGGCCTGTTGTGCCTGTTCCAACAGGAGGGTCCAGGCAAGACAGATGTTAGCAAGAAAAATGTAAGCAGGTTCTATAGAGTTTGAATGCTGAGGTTCTCATAACATCAGGCCACATCTGAGCCATTGTGATTCCATAAACTTTAACTTTGAGATTGTTTATATCTGCAATGTAGAAAAGCTCAAAAGAAGTCTTAAAATGTGGATTTTTCATATGGGCTTTCATCAGTTGGAAACAAAAAAGATTGACAGAAACTATGATAATTGCCTTAGAGGCTGTGAAGTTAGGCTCTACTACCCTACTCCTTGGACTTCCCCAGTGGCTCAGCAGTAAAGAATCTGCTGGCAATACAGAAGATGGAGGTTCGATCCTTGGGGCTGGAAGATCCCCTGAAGGAGGGCATGGCAACTCATTCCAGTAGTTCTGCCTGGAGAATACTATGGACAGAGGAGCCTGGTGGGCTACAGCCCATGGGGTCGCACAGAGTTGGTCACAACTGATACGACTTAGCACGCATGCATCCTGCTCCTCAGACGGTGGTCCAGGGACCAGCAGGATTGACCTCACCAGGGAGCCTGCTAGAAACACAGAATCCCAGCCCGACTGAATCAGAATCTGCTTGTTAAGTTCGCCAGGTGATATGTACATCTGTACACGAGTGTCTGTGAAGCTTGGCTGGACTTTTGATTCAGACTCTGATACGTACCAGCTGTGAGAACTTGGGTGAGTTACTTAGTCACTCTGCGCTTCAGTTGCTTCATCTGTAAGACAGGCAGGTTACAGGAAGACAATGATGTAATGCATACAAAGAGTGACAAATATGAAGTACTCAAATCGTAGCCACAAATGATTTTTCCTAATTTTCATCCAGGTCCTTTTGTGTAGAAGCAGCTTTCTTCATTTCCAAGAGCTCCAACTAGTGGCAGCTGGAGGAACAGTTTAGTTCATGATTAAAGCTATTAATAACAAAAGAAAAATCCTTTTGAGTTTAAAGCGCAGGTGTTCTCTGGAGTCTAGCTTTGTGGGAAAACTCTTCGGAGTGTTATCCATCATCTTATTTAAATAAATGTGTTTTGCACAGATAGGAGGTACAGGGCTTTGATGTGGTTGCCCATCTGTGTGGAGGCTCGTCCTCTATCTTGGCCAGTCACTTTCTGATGAAGCTGAGTCCCTGGCCAATTTCAGGAGCTCCTTCTCCAGGCAGAGATTTTAAAGCTGTATCATTCCTGTGACCCAGAAAAAAAATGTCATTTAACTAGGTCACAAAGGGATTCAGTGACAGGCGACGAGGTCTTGGTGTGTAGGAGGGGCTAAAGGTCTGGATGCTTGTTCTAAATGGTAGGAAATTGACTCTGAGAGGAATGATATTAAAATGACCAAAAGGGCAGCAACTTCAGGCACAAAACTGAAATGCAGTGATAAGATTTACTGTGTAAATAATTCACCTAGCTTGGGAAAAGGCTCAGGATGGGCTCTGAGCACAATGGGACTTTTTCTTGTCTCAGAATATAATTAATTAAGAATTCAGGATACAAGGTAATTAGAGAAACCATATCCTGGAGGCATTCTGCTGAATTATTCTGATCATTTTTAACAATGAGAAAATTTAATTTTCTTGTCTTGTGGCAGAGATTTTGAATTTAGATAATGTAAAGAGCAATGTTCATACAGTACAGCCAGTAAATTAAATTATTTCTTTTGATTTTGATTTTTGCAGCAAAAATTAGGATCGAGTGATTCAATCTAAATCATGGAAATGATTGTCAGAGCTGAAAAATACTTGAGAGAAAAATGTACAAATTACAATTGACTCTCATCTTCTCTAACATTAAGTTGCCCATGTTGCTTTCTTTGTAATTACTGTGTGTGTGTAAATCTATTTCATGATTTGCCCTGGGACAAAAGGGATGAATAAATTATTCTTATATATAATGGTGGTTATGTTTACTTACCACCAAATTAAACTTGCTTTCCTTAACAGGAAGAGGTTGTCAACAGCTTTTAGTCATCAGTTTAGTACCAGTTAAAAATTAAATTCAGTTTTTTAAAAATTCACTTTTTATGAACCTAGCATTCGCAGAAGATGTGCTACAACCTACTGTGTTTAAATTGTCCATTTTTTACATTACTTTGGTATTGCCTATTTAAATATTTCCTGGGGTATTTGTGATGCTTTTTATTAATATACCATTTATCCAGCATGCGTTTTCAAAACGATTATAATGATATTCTGTTATCGTTGCCTCATTTTGTACCAACAAAAATCTCTAATTGTACCATCAAGATTTCTGATGTCCCACCCCAGAACGTAGTTTTGGTTGCACAGAGACCTGGCTTTGACATCCGTGGTTGTCGGTTGAATTTTGTCTCCTGGAAAGATGCTGAAGTCCTAGCCCTTGGTGCCCGTGAACGTAAGCTTATTTGGAAATAGGGCCATTGTCGATGTAAGCAAGTTAAAATGAGGTCACACTGGATTAGGGTGGCCTCTAAGCCAGTGTGGCTATCTTCCTTGTAAGAAGATGAGATACATGAAGACACACACACAGGGAGAAGCCACAAAAATACGAGGATAGTGACTGAGGTGGCCTGACTACAAGCCAGCGGACACCAAGGAATGTTGTCAACCACTAGAAACCAGGAGAGACACTCAGAGCAGATTTGCCCTCGGAAACTCCAGAAGGAACCAACCCAGCTGACACATGGATTTTGAAATCTGGTGTTACAAAATGATATCTACCTTACAGAATTAGTATGCGTGCTCAGTCGATCGTCATGTCTGACGCTTTATGACCCCGGGCACTGCAGCCTGCCAAACCCCTCTGTCCATGGGATTTTCCAAGCAAGAATACTGGAGTGGGCTGCCGTTTCCTTCTCCACACAGAATTAGGGCGGTGGCTAAATGAGATGCTGCTTATAGGTACAAATGTGACAGATGTTTGGCACATGCTAAGATTCTAGTTTCTGGTTCCAGGAGATCTGGAGGTAAGAAACAAGCCCAGTAGAGATAACCAACCCTGTCCTCCTCAGGCAAAACAGCACTTATTTCATTTTGACTGACAAGCAACAATAGCAATATGTAACAAGCTTTATTATAGGAGAGGAGGACTCACCACACTTCCACTTCCTTAACAATTTCTGTTTGTATTTGCTATGATTACGTTACAGTCTTCCATTCATTTGCATAAATGTCTCATAATTGTAATCACAGTATAGACATCATTTCAGATTCTATATTTTCACTCTGTATATTTAAGCATTTTTCTTGCTTCTACTTAATCGTAATTAAGTGTTAATAATTTCCCTTCTTTGTATTTGAGGGTCATGGATGAATTCATCGAAGATGGAGCTTCCAAGCTGGGAAAGCTGAGGAGAGAGGGCAATGAGAAGTGTCTCAAATCTTCTGAGACTGGTGTCAGAAAGAAGGAAGCCCTCTTCCCTCCGGACATGGGGATTGTCCGCTAGGGTGAGAGAGCCTTGTGCTTGAGAATGAGCCCCCTTGGTGACATGGATGCTTCCATGAGGCCATGGGAGACCTTGAGACCAAAGCCCGGGGCCCTTATGGGCATGAGGGATGGGTGTGGGTGCTTTCTGAAGCTCCATGCCTTGTTTTCCAGAGCAAATCACTACAATTCTGAAAGCTCCTTTTGTAGGCCAAACACACTTACAGATGTCACATTTATTTGGGGTGACTGACAATTAGGGAGCTCTTGGCACCCCACTCCAGCACTCTTGCCTGGAAAATCCCATACACGGAGGAGCCTGGTGGGCTGCAGTCCATGGGGTCGCCAGGAGACGGACACAACTGAGCGACTTCACTTTCACTTTTCACTTTCATGTATTGGAGAAGGAAATGGCAACCCACTCCAGTATTTTTGCCTGGAGAATCCCAGGGACAGGGGAGCCTGGTGGGCTGCTGTCTATGGGGTTGCACAGAGTCGGACACGATTGAAGCGACTTAGCAGCAGCAGCAGCAGCAGCAACCCCCGACCCAAGTTATCCCTTGGTATTCAGGCTGACTACATGTTTAGCCTCAACGACTGCCTGGAGGAACCAACCCTCCCCTGGGAGAGTCATTAATTCACTAAACCCTATTCTCCTTGTATTAGGGTTATCCAGAAAACAACACAGGAGGTATAGAGACATTTATTTTAAGGAACTGACTCATGTGATCATGGTGATTTAGTGGGTCCAAAATGTGATGGGATAGACAAGCAGTCTGGAGATTCAAGGGTTAAAGTTCAAGTCCAGAGGCAGTGTGCTGGCAGAATTCCTTCTTGCTCTGGGAGGGTCAGTCTTTGTTCTGTTAACATCTTCACCTGGTTAGGTGTGCTAAGTCCCTTCAGTTATGTCTGACTCTTTTGAGAATCCATGGATGGAGTAGCCTGACAGGTTCTTCTGTCCATGGGTTTCTCCAGGGAAGAATACTGGAATGGGTCACCACTTCCTCCTCCAGGGAATCTTCCTAACTCAGGGATCAAACCCACATATCTTACATCTCCTGTGTTGCTGGGTGGGTTCTTTATCACTAGGCCACCTGGGAAGATCAGTCTTTGTCTCTTAATGTCTTCAACTGATTCGACCCACACATATTACGGAGGATAATCTGCTTAACTCAAGTGAAGTGAAGTTGCTCAGTCGTGTCCGACTGTTTACAACCCCATGGACTGTAGCCCACCAGGCTCCTTCCATCCATGGAATTTTCTAGGCAAGAGTACTGGAGTGGGTTGCCATTTCCATCGCCAGGGGAATCTTCCCAACCCAGGGATCTAACCCGGGTCTCCCGCATTGCAGGCAGACACTTTACCGTCTGAGCCACCAGGGAATCCCTTAACTCAAAGTCCACTGATTTAAATGGTAATCTCATTAAAAAAAAAAAAAAAAAGAACAGCTTCAGAGAATACCCTTTGACCAAAATATTTGACCAAATATTTGGGCACCATAGCCCAGCCAAGTTGACACATAGGTTAACCTCCTCCAGGGCAGAAATCCATGCTCTCTTAGTCATCTCTGATTATCCAGTGCTCAGAGCTGGGAAGATAATCCACATTCTTCATGTGCTTTTATTTTAACTAAAAAGTAATCTACACAGATTTTAAATCAGAAAACACATGAAGAAGAAAGGTAAAATCTTTCCTACTTTCAACTTACTCCCTAGAGGCACCTCCGTGTAATAATTTGATTCATATCCTTCTGGTCTTTTTAAATAATGAAATGTAAATGTGTGAAATTTGTTTTACAAATTCGGGACCCAACTGTACACACTGTTCTGAAACATGCCCTTTTCACTTCAAGGGAGTCCCTGGACATCTTCCTGTAATCAGTACATTCTTTTAGCAGCTGCATAATATCCTGCTACATGGATGCACCATAATTTATTTAACAGTTCCCTTACTGACGGGTATTTTTCATTGTTTCCAGTTTGGAACTGTCACAAACAACACGGCAATGTGTATCATTGAATATATTTTAGCACTCTTTCATAAGAATATTATATGATAAAGATCTAATAGTGAAATTATGAGATCAAAAGATAAATTCATTTTAAACATTGCTAGATCTTATCAAATTAACAGATGCTTAAGGAGTGTTTGTTGAATTGGTTTGAATAGACTCAGAGTTCTGCAGCAAATTCAGCCTAGAAGGAAAGGACAGAGGAAATGAAGGGAAAGCAAAGAAAGGAGGTCAGGAAAGAGGTGGAGAGTGTTTGACAACCAACCTACATTTGGTTCTGCCTGAGAAGGCAATGGCACTCCACTCCAGTACTCTTGCCTGGAAAATCCCATGGACGGAGGAGCCTGGTAGGCTGCAGTCCATGGGGTCACTAAGAGTCGGACACAATGGAGCAACTTCACTTTCACTTTTCACTTTCATGCACTGGAGAAGGAAATGGCAACCCACTCCAGTGTTCTTGCCTGGAGAACCCCAGGGACGGCGGTGCCTGGTGGGCTGCTGTCTATGGGGTCGCACAGAGTCGGACACGACTGAAGCAACTTAGCAGCAGCAGCAGTGCTTCAGACAGTCAATGTGTCCCCAAGGCTGTGCAAAACATCTCCCATGAGGTAAGCTCCAAGAAGGCAGGGCTCTGTTCTGTCATTGGTGCAACCCAGGCTCTTGAAACAGATCTCAGTTAAAAAGGAGAGACTAGATAAAGACATGCTTGTTGAGTAAATAATGCAAAGAAAACCAAGAACCTCTGAGGTTAAGTTACATAAGAAAAGATACATGGCAGTATATATCTGTTAATCCCAAACTCCTAATTTACCCCTTCTTTTCCCTTTGGTAACCATAAATTTGTTTTCTATGTGGGTCTGTCTGTTTTATAAATAAGTTCATTTGTAATTTTTTTATATTCTACATATAAGCCATGTCATACCATATTTGTCTTTCTCTGTTTTACTTCATTTAGTATGCTAATCCATGTTGCTGCAAATGGCTTTATTTAATCCTTTTATATGGCTGAATAACATTCCATTCATCCATCGATGGGCACCTAGATAGCTTTCATATCTTGGCTATTGTAAATAGTGGTGCTACAGATAAACAGCAATGACCTACTCCGTAACACAGAAAACTATATTCTGTATCTTATAGTAACCTATAATGAAAAAGAATATGAAAAAGAACATATTTGTATGTGTGTGTGTATGTATTTATATACATATATAAGTGAATCACTTTGTTGCGTAACTGAACTGCACACATTATAAATCAGCTTTGCATCAGTATAAATAAATAAAAGATGTGAGAAGCATGTTACTCATTGTGTGTACTCAGTACATGATAACTGCCTTTATAATGAAAGGCAACATGTTAATCACTCAGTCATGTCTGACTTTGGCCAACCATGGAGTGTAGCCCACCAGGCTCCCCTGTCCGTGGAATTTTTTGGCAAGAATACTGGAGTGAGACTTCTAGTCCCAGGGACTGAACCTGGGTCTCCTGCATTGCAGCCAAATTCTTAACCGTCTGAGCCAACTAAACTGTGCTGTCAATAAGAATTAGGACAGGGAGTAAACCCCAGTTTGCTGCCTGAAAAGCAAGTGACTCCCCACTGCCGCACATGAGGAGTCCTTGGCTGCGAAACGTCATCTAGGAGGAGCAGAACCCAGGTTCTGTACTTGGGTTGAAGTTCAAGGACGAGGTAGAGGAGTTGGGCGCTGCACGTCTTGGAGTAGGCAAGGCGGGGCGCCTGAAAGACTCCAGGGTGGCCTCTGGTTCCTTTTCTCACCCAGGCTCTGGTTGCCAGCTCTACAGGGGCACAAAAGGAGGGAATACAAATGTTTCCTTCCGGAGAATTTCCTCTTACAATAAACAAACCAGTCTTCATCATGGTATTAAAAGAAAGTGGCACGAATGCTGTGTAGGTTCTGCCACTCACCCTGTAGCTGTGGCAATTACACCATTTGGGATAATTGTCTTGTAATTGCCGCTGTGATTTAAAATCTAATGTTATCCTCCAATTGTTCTGATGTCTTTTCATGAATAATGCAATCGTCCCATGAGCCCTCTGCCAGTTTCTCATTTAGATTGGCCCTGTGTTTGAATTATGCACCATTGTCTTACCCACCATTGTCTCACAAAAGGAATGCGCCAGAGACAATACTGGGAATAATTAGAACTCAGCTAATTATGGGACACGGGGCTGTGAGTGAGTAAGGTATGAAGTTTTTCTCTGGAAATACTCCCAATGCCCAGTTGGCCTATAGGTGAACAGGAGGGGGTAGATTTCTCTTTGAGGGTCTTCATCTATCTGTGAATGCCGGACATGTCTGTTCTCTCCGATGTGGTGGGATTTTTCTTTTCAGAACAGAAGGAAAACAGATTTTTCCATAGGGTGACTTTTCTCAGTTGTGTTATGTTGTCGTCATTAAATGCAAGCAGCTATGTAAACAGGAGCTGGTGTGCCTTCCGACGAGGCCAAAATACCAGTTGTGCATGTGAATGGGCAATGGCAGCTTGGGTTTCTGCTTCTGGAGTCTGGGCCTTGGTTTAATATAACAAGAAGAAATCCGTTGTATTGAGACAAATGACTAGAGAGTCTGTTCAGAATTCCAATTTCGTTTCCACCCTGACAAGTGGCTGTCTCAGTCTGGTAGAGTTGTATTTCTTTATTTCCATGCCAACGAGCTGGTTGCGCTCACTACTAGGGCCGCTCAGGCTTGATGGAAGTGGGTAGGGGTACCCTGACCGCCCAGCAGTAGAGGGGAGTGTCAGGTCACATCAGCTCCCCGTGTTCTCTTTGCACTAGGGCTCAAGATAAGTTTCCGAGGCAGCCCGAAGCCTGCACCTCTCATTCAGAGAGCAACTATGCCCCTGAGCTGGGCTGCTCACCACCCAGTCCAGACACCCCAGCTTGACATCAAGGCTCTTCAAAGGCCTGCCCATTCTTGGCATTCCCAGTCCACAGACCCACCATCCTGCCCTCCTGGCTTCCACTCCCCTCTGGGCTTTTGTGCCTTTTTTTTTTTTTTTTTTTTTGACGTGGACCATTTCTAAAGTCTTTGTTGAATTTGTTACAATATTGCTTCTGCTTTTCATGTTTTGGTTTTTTGGCCAGGAGGCATGGGGGACCTTAAGCACCTGCCCAGGGATCAAACCCACACCCCCTACATGGAAAGGCAAAGTCCCCTGGTCAGCAAGGAAGTCCCTTGTGCTACACACATGTTTTTTTAAGAGGTCAGTATTTCCAATAAGTTTTCTCTGATTCCTCAAGCTCTGTTGTTGGCCCTCCTGTGTTCTCCACAACCTCCTGAGGTGAGCCTTGTCACATCCTTTCTTACACCTATTAGAATTTTCTAGTCACTTGTTTGTCTCCCTTGCCAGACGGGTGAGATTGAGGTGAGCATGATGAAATGGTTACTCCAGTCCCATCCCATGTGGCATCAGCGAACATCTGGTGAAAGAGGGGACGGATGAATGAAGCAATAAGTGACCTCATGTCCTCCTGGCCTCACTCCGTGAAGGAGGCCAGATGTCCACAGAGAGTCTTCACAATCGGGTGTTACCAGCCACAGCCTGGAGCGTGGAGTGGCTGGGACTCAGTGAGAGCTGCGTGTCAGCCCAGAATAAGCTCCTTTCACAAAAGCACAGACCACCCCAAGGAGGGCGTGTGAAGTGGCAGAGCCTCCTTGTTTGCCTGGGAAGATGGGCTCACAGGTGCCCCGGCAGGAAGTGTGTTAGAGCCCTGGATGCTGACAGAGGACAGACTGATATCTTGAAGCCAGGGTGCTTCCTTTGGGGTTTGAGGCTGTTGGATGATTCCATCATTGATGTGTGTGTGTGTGTGTGTGTCTGTGTCTGTGTCTGTTTCTGTGTGTGCGCGCACACACGCGCGCACTCCGTCCTGTCTAACCCATTGTGACCCTCGGACTGGAGCCCGCCAGGCTCCTCTGTCCGTGGAATTTCCCAGGCAAGAACACTTGAGTGAGTTGCCCTTTCCTTCTCCGAGGGATCTTCCTGACTCAGGAATCGAACCCGGATGTGTGTCTCCAGCACTGACAGGTGGATTCTTTACTACTAGTGCCACTTCCGGAAGGAAAGCAGCTGCCAGGAAAGCAAGTCAGGTTTCCTGAGAAGTGGGCGAGGAGGCTGGGATGGGGCAACATGATCTCTCAGGGAAGAGTGGGCTCCAGGGGGAGTGCTCTAATGTGAGATGCAGTCTGTAGGGTCAGTTGAAGTACCTCGAGACAACACACTCTAGAGATAGTTAAGAAGTATTTTAACCAGCAGAAACTAAGAAGCAGTTTCTTCTTAGTTAACATAGAGCTTTTGGTTAAGATAGCATTGGAAAGAGTAATCAGAAGCCCTTCTGATGGATTCGGCGGGAGTGGGGGAGGGGGGAGTGGAGAGCACAGCGTTATGAGTCTCAACCATATTGACCTCCAGTCAGCACGAGAGGAAGTGTGCTTCACAGGTGAAGCGAGCAGAGATGACCCACGGCTTGACCGAAACTGTCGCATAGTCATCTCCCTGGATGAACAGTGGAACCCAGCAGCCTCCAAGGTGGCAGTCAGCGCCTGAGGACTCCATCTTATCTTGAGTCATTTTGGGGGGTTCTGTCCCCCACGAAAAGGCCAGCTGAAATCTACTGCCAGAATGCTGTCACTTACATGCAGCAGAGACTGAAAGGGCTATAGAAGCTCAGAGACTTCATCAAACTCTGCAACAGACATGTGATCATTTTATGCCTGCTAATAGAGGTACATGTGAAGGAACTGTCTGAGAATGGTTCGTTATATCAACTGGTGGTGATATGTAACAAGTGGAGGCCTCTAATACCTTCCAGTCAAGAACCTAATCACTGTGACCAACCAAGGTGCCTTGGGCTTCCCTGGTGGCTCAGATGGTAAAAAATTCACCTACAAGGCAGGAGACCTGTGCTCAATCCCTGGGTCTGGAAGATCCCCTTGAGAAGGGAATGGCTACCTGATCCAATATTCTTACCTGGAGAATTTCATGGACAGAGGAGCTTGGCAGGCTATAGTCCACGCAGTTGCAAAGAGTTGGACGTGACTGAGCAACTCACATACTCTACTCCAAGGTGCCTTAGGTTCACTTACAACATTATGCTAAGGGCTAAAGGAGGGGGACTGTGCCAGCAGAAACTACTTCTTGGGTTAAATGTCAGAGCTCTCACTACTAGTCTACTACTAGTAGTAGTCTACTACTAGTAGTAGTCTACTACTAGTAGTAGTACTACTACTAGTAGTCTACTACTATGCTATAGGCATAGTTTGGTGCCAAACTTTGGCCAATTCTGGTTGCTCTTTGCAGTGCTATATAGAAAGACTCTTGGAGTTTCTAATGAGATGAGGTTCTGTTGCTTACAAGCAATGTTTGCTCCCACCCACTGTGGAATTTCTGAGTAGAGAATATGGTACTTAGAGCATTAACCATGATATTTTTTCTTTTTTTGCAAATTAAAAAGGCATCTTTACAAAACATGAATCAAAACCATGATTGTTCTTAAAAATTAAGAATAAATTAGCAGGACTTCCCTGAGGGTCCAGTGATGAACAATTTGCCTTCCAGTGCAGGGAGTCTGAGTTTTATTCCTGGTCAGGGAACTATGATCCCATGTATCTTGCTGCCAAAAAAACCAAACACATAAAACAGAAACAATGTCATAACAAATCCAATAAAGACTTTAAAACTAGTCTACACCAAAAAACGGAGAAGGTGATGGCACCCCACTCCAGTACTCTTGCCTGGAAAATCCCATGGATGGAGGAGCCTGGTAGGCTGCAGTCCATGGGACCGTGAAGAGTCAGACATTACTGAGCGACTTCACTTTCACTTTTCACTTTCATGCATTGGAGAAGGAAATGGCAACCCACTCCAATGTTCTTGCCTGGAGAATCCCAGGGACGGGGCAGCCTAGTGGGCTGCCGTCTATGGGGTCGCACAGAGTTGGACATGACTGAAGCAACTTAGCAGCAGCAGCAATACCAAAAAAACTTTTAAGAGCAATAAATTAGCATTCAAACATTCACTTTTCTCAATAAAAGCAGGTTGACATTCATTCACAAGTCAACAAATGTTTATTAAGTACATATTGAGGATGCACTTAGGTGGAAGTTTAATTCCCCAATCATTCTAAGCAAAGCTGTGGTTACGATTTAGAGAATTTTAAATAAAGTGTTCTGAGGGCAAAAAGGACTAGCCGTTCTGCACAGGCCCCAGGAGGCATGAGGAATCCAACAGGTGAGCAATTTGCATTCCATAGCAACCACAGGCCCTGCACGGGTCTCAGTTTGGGTAGCCTTTGACATTTACAGTCTTGAGATGCTCCAAGGTTGGTCCAGGTTCCTTTAGGCCGCTTCATGCTGACACCAGCTGAAATTTGACAAGCTTCCCAGCACTGGAGACAGGTGAGCTTCTTGATACCTGGCACGGTGACAGCTCTGACGTGTCATCCTGTTATTTCTAGGTCTGTGCTAGGTATGGGGTTTCCCTGGGGATTTGTACATGAAAGAAAGCCAACTTGACAGGCAGGAACAGGTAATGTTATTGATCAGTGGGGGGAAAAAAAAGGGTCTCTGCCAACCTGGTCTAAATCTTGAACATCAAATTTCCATAGTGATTAGGAATATCACTTCCTGCTGATTCCCAACCTGACTTCTGAAAGAGCTCCCACAGTCCTGTTAGGCTTTGATTCATTTTAATGGTACTCTCAGTGTTTGAAGAGTAATGACTTTTCCAGTAGAGAATTGATTGCAATGGTTATGCAACTGATTAATTTACTTCCAGGAAGGGAAGGTGTATGTGCATGTCTTAGCAGCTCCAAGCAGATGCTTCTGGGCAAGGGATCCACTTTCCATGTTTTAATTACTTCCCTGATTATCTCAGCCTGGACCTCTCTCCGCTCCAGACTAGCATCTCTTTTAGTTAGCAATCCACTCCCACCTCTCATGATAGAAATCCAATCTTTCTAACTACACAGGTCAAAAAACTAGATGTCACCTTCAACTCCCTTTCATATCTCACATGCAATTTTTAAATATTTATCAGTTTCTAAATATATTCAGAATTTCTCACCACTTATCTCCATCATGACTATCCACCTGGTCCAAGTTGCCATCGTGCTGGGATGACTGGAAATTTTTACTGCTTATTAATTTTCATGGTCTACTTTCCACCTCTACCCTCTTACTGCTCACTCACTTTTATGCACTTATCACCTGATAGTTACATGTCTCTACACTTTAGGTAAAGTCTGAGGGATCAGACCACCATCTGGCACAAATTATCTGCCAAATTGATGGATAAATGAATATGCCACAGGCAGAACTGGAAGACTTGACTCCCAGTACATGATATATGTGATATAGCTTATAAAATTCCATGAGATATACTGCTGCGTCCAAAAAATGGAAAACAAAAATTAGGGAACAAAGGCTACAAAGTGCCGTTCATTCCTCACTGTCTAGACATAGTAACCTAACTTAATTGAACAGATCGAGCTCAAACCTCCATTTATAGTACCCCTTCTGCCTAAGAGAATTTGGCATTTCCTGTTTCAGGGCTCTGAATGCTAAAGCACCTAGCACCAGTATTCTGAGGACATGGTTCAGTTCAGTTCCATTCAGTCCCTCAGTCGTGTCCGACTCTTTGAGACCCATGGACTGCAGCACGCCAGGCCTCCCTGTCCATCACCAACTCTCGGAGCCTACTTAAACTCATGTGCATCGAGTCGGTGATGCCATCCAACCATCTCATCCTCTGTCATCCCCTTCTCCTCCTGCCTTCAACCTTTCTCAGCATCAGGGTCTTTTCAGATGAGTCAGCTCTTCACATCAGGTGACCAAAGTATTGGAGTTTCAGCTTCAACATCAGTCCTTCCAATGAACACCCAGGACTGATCTCCTTTAAGATGGACTGGTTGGATCTCCTTATAGTCCAAGAAACTCTCAAGAGTCTTTTCCAACATCACAGATCAAAAGCATCAATTCTTCAGTGCTCAGCTTTCTTTTTAGTCCAACTCTCACATCCATACATGACTACTGGAAAAACTATAGCCTTGACTAGATGGACCTTTGTTGGCAAAGTAATGTCTCTGCTTTTTAATATGCTGTCTAGGTTGGTCCTAGCTTTTTTCCCAAGGAGCAAGCATCTTTTAATTTCATGGCTGCAGTCACCATCTGCAGGGATTTTGGAGCCCAAGAAAATAGAGTCTGTCACTGTTTCCATTGTTTCCCCATTTATATGCCATGAAGTGATGAGAACCGATGCCATAATCTTAGTTTTCTGAATGTTGAGTTTTAAGCCAATTTTTTCACTCTCCTCTTTCACTTTCATCAAGAGTTTTAGGTTTTTTTTTCGCTTTCTGCCATAAGGATGGTGTCATCTGCATATCTGAGGTTATTGATATTCCTCCCAGCAATCTTGATTCCAGCTTGTGCTTCATCCAACCTTCATCCAGCTTGGCATTTCACACGATGCACTCTGCATAGAAGTTAAATAAGCAGGCTGACAATTTACAGTCTTGACGTACTCCTTTTCCTATTTGGAACCAGTCTGTTGTTCCATGTCCAGTTCTAACTGTTGCTTCTTGATCTGGATACAGATTTCTCAGGAGGCAGATCAGGTGATCTGGTATTCCCATCTCTTTCAGAATTTTCCACAGTTTGATGTGATCCACACAGTCAAAGACTTTGGCATAGTCAATAAAGCAGAAGTAGATATTTTTCTGGAACTGTCTTGCTTTTTTGATGATCCAATGGATGTTGGCAATTTGATCTCTGGTTCCTCTGCCTTTTCTAAATCCAGCTTGAATAGCTGGAAGCTCACAGTTCACAAACTGTTGAGCTTGGCTTGGAGAATTTTGAGCATTACTTTGCCAGCGTGTGAGATGAGTGCAATTGTGCAGTAGTTTGAACATTCTTTGGCATTGCCTTTCTTTGGTATTGAAATGAAAACTGACCTTTTTCAGTCCTGGGGCCATTGCCGAGTTTCCCAAATTTGCTGACATATTGAGTGCAGCACTTTCACAGCATCATCTTTCAGGATTTGAAATAGCTCAACTAGAATTCCATCACCTCCACAGGCTTTTTTTGTAGTGATGCTTCCTAAGACCCACTTGACTTCACATTCCAGGATGTCTGGCTCTAGGTGAATGATCACACCATCTTGGTTATCTGGGTCATGAAGATCTTTTTTGTATAGTTCTTCTGTGATTATACAGTGGAAGTGAGAAACAGATTCAAGGGATTAGATTTGATAGTCAGAGTGCCTGAAGACTATGTACGGAGGTTCGTGACATTGTACAGGAGACAGGGATCAAGACCATCCCCATGGAAAAGAAATGCAAAAAAGCAAAATGGCTGTCTGGGGAGGCCTTACAAATAGCTGTGAAAAGAAGAGAAGTGAAAAGCAAAAGAGAAAAGGAAAGATACAAGCATCTGAATGCAGAGTTCCAAAGACTAGCAAGAAGAGATAAGAAAGCCTTCCTCAGTGATCAATGCAAAGAAATAGAGGAAAACAACAGAATGGGAAAGACTAGAGATCTCTTCCAGAAAATTAGAGATACCAAGGGAACATTTCATGCAAAGATGGGCTCGATAAAGGACAGAAATGGTATGGACCTAACAGAAGTAGAAGAGATTGAGAAGAGGTGGCAAGAATACACAGAAGAACTGTACAAAAAAGATCTTCACGACCCAGATAATCACTATGGTGTGATCACTCACCTAGAGCCAGACATCCTGGAATGTGAAGTCAAGTGGGCCTTAAAAAGCATCACTATGAACAAAGCTAGTGGAGGTGATGAAATTCCAGTTGAGCTATTTCAAATCCTGAAAGATGATGCTGTGAAAATGCTGCACTCAATATGCCAG